>NW_019154208.1:836680-862605 GCF_002288905.1 Enhydra lutris kenyoni | reverse complement strand
CTCCTACTATTAATGTATTCATATCAATATGACTCTTTATCTTGATTAATAGTTTTCTTATGTAATTGGCTGCTCCCATATTGGGGACACAAATGTTAGATCTTCTTGGTGGATCTTCCTTTTAAGAATTATGTAGTGTCCTTCTGTATATCTGACTACAGTCTTTAGTTTAAAATCTAATTTACCTGATATGAGAATCGCTACCCTGACCTCTTTTGAGGACCATTGGCATGAAAGATGCTTCTCCATCCCTTCACCTTCAGTCTGGGTGTATCTTTAGGTTCAAAATCAGTCTCCTGTAGACAACATATGTATGGGTCCTGTCGTTTTATCCAATCTGCAATCCCATGTCGTTTTATGGGTGCATTAAGCTATTCACATTGAGTGTGATTATTGATAGATACGTTTTTATTGACATTGTGTTACCTTTGAAGTTTTTCTTTCTGTAGATTGTCTCCATATTTCGGTTCAATGATATTCTTTGGATATTTCCTCTTTTATAGAACCCCCCTTAATATTTCCTGCTGTGTTGACTTGGTGGTCTCATACTCTTTTAAGCCTTGCCGGTCTTGGAAAGTCTTTATCTCTCCATCCATTTTGAATGTCAGTCTTGCTGGATAAACTATTCTTGGCTGCATGTTCTTCTCATTTAGTGGCCTGAATACGTCTTGACAGCCCTTTCTGGCTTGCCAGGTCTCTGCAGACAGGTGTGACGTAATTCTGATGGGCTTTCCTCTGTTTGTAAGGATCTTCTTTGTCCTAGCTGCTTTCAAGAGATCATGTCTACAATTATGATTTCTCAATTTTACTATCAAGTGCCTTGATGTTTTTTTTAGATTCTGTAATCTTGGGGGGAGACCTTTCTGCCTCTAGGTCATGAATGCTGGGTCCATTCACGAGACTGGGAAAATTTTTATGGAGACTTTATTCCACTATATTTTCTAGACTTCTGTCTTTCTCCTCCCCTTCAAGGATTCCAATAATTCTGACATTGGAACGTTTCATGGCGTCATTTATTTCCCTAATTCTGTTTTCGTGGCTTCTAAGCTGTTTTTTTCCAGGCTACCTCCTGATCCTTTCTCTCAATCTTTTGTCCTCCAGATCACTACTTTTATCTTCTGTCTCAGTTACCCTAGCTTTTAGAGAATTTAGATTAGATTGGAACTCATTGAGAACATCTTGAACATCAACCCTTGTGGCTTTCAGTTCTGCCCTAATATTGTGCACATCATCCCTGGTGGCTTTTAGTTCTGTTCTAATCAATTCCATTTTGTCATCCATGGCTTTCTCCAACCTAGTTATTGCCTGGATATTGGTAGCCTGAATTCCCTTTCTGACATATTGTCTATGTGGATATCCATTAGCTCTGTTGCAGAAGGCCCAGCCTCTGAATATTTCTTCTGTTGGATATTCCTCCTCCTAGTCATTTTTGTGAGAGATGGCTGAACAGATGTAGCTGAATGTATCAACCGTGGCGCAGTCAAGTTAACCCTGGAACACTTCTGAGCAATCAAGAATCCCCACCCAAATGAAAGAAAAAAGATGTTGGGTCGGTGGCTCCAGGAATGCAGGAGGAACAATAGAAATGCCCACCGGGACTGCCATCTTCCAGCCCCCTCCCCTCTCTTCCTTAACCCTTGATTCTCCTGCCAAAACGATATATGCCCAGGTCACGTCTCATTAGGAAACCCAATAACTATGCAGGAAACAGATGTATCAGGACCTCCCAACACATACCCTCCGATCACCAAATACCCTACCATACATGGGTGTGAGCCCATTCCCTGCCTTGGCCCGACAAAAGACACCCACCAACTCCCTTCCAGTGTGACTTCCCTGACTCCACTTTCCAGATTCGCAGAACCTTGCCCGAGAGTGCCCACCTCCTCCCAGCACGACTTTACTGGCTCCCCTTCTCCTGAGCCCTGAAACTTCTCCAGAGAGTGCCTTTAACAAATCTTGCCTTTTGCCCACCTTGCCTGATGTTGTGTTTACCTCACCTGTGAAACTTTACATTTGGTGCCAAAACCCGGGAGGAGATTGAGCCCCCACCCTGGTGGGGAGGCTCTCTCCTCTCCCTAGCCAGACCTGGACCTACCTTTCTGAAGACCACTTCTGAAGCCATGGTGAATTTCCCCCAATTCCACACCTCCGTCCGGAAATCCCTGCGCTAATCATGGCCAAATCAGGGTGGAGCCCGCCAGTCACCAGGTGACCTCCATGACTCTGAGAGGCTGGGAGACGTCCTAACCTCTACGGCAGTCGACACAGTTTTTCCGCAACCCAGTGGTCAACAAAGGGGATGCCTTCCTCCAGCCCTTGGGTTGCCCGGCAATGAATCATGGGGACCTCCCAATCCAAATTCAACCCTAAAACATCCCTGGGGTATTTTAGGTCTGTTTGCCAATCTTAAATCAGTCCCAATGGCCTCCCGAAGGCACGTTTAATTATCAGATTCTCATGTACCTAAATAACCTCGGCAGACACCAAGGCAGATGGGCCAAAATCCCTTATATTCAGGATTTCTGAACCGGCGTCCTTGTCTACCCCTCACCCTCCCCACTACTATCCCAACTCCTGACAAAGTTATTAGCAGTAAACGTGAAACTTCAGTCAAAGTTTACTGAAGGTCAAATGAGCTCATGTTATTTGTTAAAATCTGTTAGCAAAGAAATGACTAAACTGATGGTTAATTATCTGTCTCAAAGTTTTAATGGGTAATTGCTGAGATAGCTTTCAAAGTCTTTGGTAAACTGAAAACCTGAAAGTTTAAAGTTTTGCTTGGATGACAAATGGAATTAAATTTGTTGGACATTTAGGTCTTTTCTAAAGAGGATAAAATGCCAAGTCATTGATTACTGAACATATGTTTGTGCTTTTGACTTCTTACCGCAAAGAAAATAAGAATATTTAAATCTGTTAGTAAGCATAGTTTGTGCTTAACTGATTCATAAATTGGCATCTAATAACCATTCACAATTGATTAATAACTGACTAGAGGTTAATAACTAAAGGTGTTTCTAAGAGTACAAAATTCTGCTAACTGTAAGACTGATGGAAATAAAGGAAGCAACTCTGTATGTAGGAAAGTTGTAGAAGGTTTGTGAAGGGAAATCATTCAGGAACTCAATGAAAACTTGGCCATGTTTCTTAACCAACTTACTGAGGCACTGACTCAATGCATTCGCCTAGACCCAGCCTCTCTGGCAGGGGCGACTGTTTTAGCTACCCACTTTATTTCTCAGTCAGCCACCGACATTCAGAAAAAATTAAAGAAAGCGGAAGAGGGCCCTCAAACTCCCATTTCTGGTCTGGTGAAAATGGCAGTTAAAATCTTTAAATCCCAAGAGGAGGCAGCAGAATTTAAGCGCCAAGCTAGACTCCAACAGAAGGTCCAAATGCAGACCCAAGCCCTGGTAGCAGCCCTAAGGCTGGCAGGTTCTGGGGTCAATAGAAGGGAGCACCTAACCACATCCCTCCGGGGGCCTGTTTCAAATGCGGAGTTGAGGGACAATGGGCCCGTCAATGCCCCAATCCAAAAGCGCCTATTAGGCTGTGCCCTCAATGCTGCATGATGGGCCACTGGAAATTGGACTGCCCCAGCCTCGCGGGATTTCCGGCACCTCCACGCGGGGGAGACCCTGAGATGGTAAGTCCTGCCTTCCAACTTCTCGGATTGGAGGATGACTGATGGAGCCCAGACTCAGACACCCCTCTCACCCATGCTGAGCCCAGGGTCATGCTCCAGGTAGCAGGTAAGTCCATTTCCTTTCTGTTGGACACGGGGGCTACCTATTCTGTCCTGCCTTCCTACTTGGGTCCTACTCATCCCTCTCCAGTTGCAGTTAAGGGAATTGATGGTACTTCCTCCACTCCAAAGGCCAGTCCACCCTTACGTGCAGCCTGGATGGATTCCCCTTCTCACACTCCTTCCCCATTATCTCTTCCTGCCCTGTTCCCCTACTAGGCAGAGACATCCTCCACAAACTTCAGGCCACCATTCGTCTCTCTCCCTCTCCCTCGACTTCTGCCCACTTCGTCCTCCCTCTACTCCCCTCTGACTCTTCCTCTATCCCGGACTGTCTCCCTTCCATAGACCTGCAGGTGTAGGACATTTCCAGATTTATAGTAGCAACCCACCAGCGAGGACTTAAGCCCATCATCAACTGCCTCCGGCAGCAGGGTCTGCTTATCCCCATTAACTCTCCAAGCAACTAGATGTCACTGCCCAGGGATGGCAGCCCTGCCTCAGGGTCCTAGCGGCAGCTGCTTCTCTGACAAAGGAGTCCCTCAAACTTACCTTAGGACAGCCCCTCAAGGTCTTCTGCCCCCATCGACTGTTGGACTTAGTCAGCCACAAATCCTTGGCACAACTCACTCCTTCCTGTCTCCAACTCTACCGCCTGGTGTTCATAGAAAACCCCCAGGTCACACTCTCTGTCTCCCCTCACCTAAATCCCGCCACTCTCTTGCTGACACCTTCGTCTACCCCCACTCCTTCCCATTCCTGCTCTCAACTCCTGGAAGAACTCTCTCCCTCCCATCCAGGACTTTCGGACCAGTCATTGCCTGACCCCGATCGCACTCTGTTCGTGGATGGGAGCTCCCTTATAGTGCCAGATGGATGGCCACACGCAGCCTATGCAGTGGTCACCCTGAACGCTGTCATAGCAGTGGCCCCCTTTCCATTGGGACTACTTCTCAAAAGGCAGAACTCGTGGCTCTCACCAGGGCCCTTCACTTATCTGAGGGACAAAGGATCACTATTTATACTGACTCCAAATATGCTTTCCTTATTACTCACATTCGCTCTGTCCTCTGGCAAGAAAGGGGATTTCTCACAACCAAGGGAACCCTCATAGTCAACGGACCCCTTATTGCCAAACTGCTCGAGTCTCTCAATTACCCTACTGAGGTGGCTATTGTCCACTGCCATGGCCATCAGACCTCCAAGGACTCCATCTCTTTTGGGAATAACAAGGCTGACTCTATTGCCTGACAGGTGGCCTTAAACTCCTCCCCAGCCCTCTCCTGTTTCTCAACACTCCCCACAGTCCCTCATACACTGATGAGGAGACTTGGGCCCTCAAAACGTTAGGTGACAGGTTGGGTGACAAGGGATGGTATTATATCCAGACAAAATTGCCCTCCCAAACAGTCTAATCCACACCCTCATTACTGACATCCACCAGTCTCTCCACATCAGTCCAATGGCCCTATATCAATTTCTCCAACCTCTCTTTCACCACCCCCTCCTCCAAAAGACCATTAAGGAGGTACACCAGGCCTGCAGAACCTGTTCTGGGTCAACGCCCACGGCGGCCGCCGCAGACTGGGACCCACCCACCAGCTCCGTGGGCATCAGCCAGGTGAGGGCTGGCAACTTGACTTCACTCACATGCCTCGACACAAAACCTTCAGATACCTGCTAACTCTCATGGACACCTTCACAGGCTGGATCGAGGCATTCCCTATCGCTAGGGAAACAGCAGACGTGGTCGCCGTGGTTCTCATTGAATACATCATCCCGAGATTTGGATTCCCTCGAACCCTACAATCGGACAACGGACCGGCCTTCATCTCCAGCATCATACAACAGATCTCCAAGAGCCTCGACATCACCTGGAAACTTCATATCCTCTATCACCCCCAATCCTCAGGTGAAGTTGAGAAGGCCAATGTCCTCCTCAAGGAACAACTCATCAAACACACTCTTGAAACCCGCCTCTCTTGGCCAACCCTTCTCCCATTAGCACTCGCCCGCCTTAGGGCCTCTCCTCAAGGCCCATCAGGACTCAGCCCCTTTGAGCTCCTGTAAGGCAGACCCTTCCTATTCAATCACAACCTGCCTGCCTCTCCTCCACCTCTCCTATCTTATCTGCCCTATCTGACCCTCTTACAAGCCCTCTTAAGGACTCATGCAGATTTAACCATCCCCGCCCCCAACAGCCCAGGCAGCGACTTCCCCCAGGCCCTAAATCCTGGGGACCAAGTTCTCCTATGAGAACTTCACCCAAATTCCAAACAGCCCAGGTGGACCAGCCCCCATACTGTTATTCTCACAACTCCCACAGTGGCAAAACTCCTAGGACACCACCCGTGGGTACACATCTCCAATCTAAAACCAGCGCCACCACAGGATGGCTGGACTTCCCAAACCCTGGGGCCCACGTGGTTGCAGATTTCCCACACCACTTCTCCTCACCCTCCTCCTTCTACCTCTCCCCTCATAGCTGCCCCTTTGGTGACCCTGGGTTCATGTGGCACTTCTTCCTAGTGGAAACTTGGGCCCATGGGTACGCTACACATTCTAGTCAGGTGGTCACCACAGATTGCCAGCCCGGAGAGTGCCAGCCCTAGTGTCAATGGCTGTCCTCTCCACCCCTCTCCTGCAACAGAAAAGGGCTGTGTTTCTTCCCCTCGTTATTGGGGTCTCCTTGGCATCTTCCCTAGTGGCCTCCGGGCTGGACACTGGGGCCCTAGTTCACTCCATAGACGCTACCCAAGATTTATCCTAACAGATCCGAACATCCATGGAGACAGCCAAGTCCTTGGCATCCCTACAATGACAGGTTACCTCAGTGGATGAGGTAGCCCTACAGAAACGAGCCCTGGACCTGCTCACCACAGACAAGGGAGGAACCTGTTTATTCCTAAATGAAGAATGCTTCTCTTATATCAATGAATCCATTATAGTTGAAACCAATATGGGTGCCCTGGCAAAAATCCACGACTCCCTTCGTGGCCAGAACCACCCTGAAATAAACCCCTCTCAATGGTGTCTCTCCCCTTAATGGCCTGGGTCCTTTCGATCCTAAGTCACCTTATTCTCCTCTGCCTATTAGCACTAATCACCCCCTGTGTTCTTCCCTTTATTCAGGATCGCATCTGCAAGGTTTCCAGGGTCACTGTCAACCAACTCCTCCTACATCCCTATACCCGCCTACCCACATCCGAAGGACCCTATGACAATGCCCCTTCACCAGCAGGAAGTAGCCAGATCTGAATTGCTGCCCATATTACACCAAAAAGGTCAGAATGTTGGGTCAGTGGCTCTGGGAATGCAGGAGGAACAATAGAAATGACCACCGGGGCTGCCATCTTCCAGCCCTCTCCCCCCTCTTCTTTAACCCTTACTCTCCTGCCAAAAGGATATATGCCCAGGTCATGTCTCCATAGGTTACCTGATACCTATGCAGGAAGCAGAAATATCAGAACCCCCACCCCATACCCTCAGATCACCAAATACCCTACCATATATGGGTGTGAGCCTTTGCCATGCCTTGGCCCGATAAAAGACCCCTGCCAACTCCCTCCCAGTGCGACTTCCCTGACTCCGCTTTCCAGAGTTGCAGAACCTCGCCTGAGAGTGCCCACCTTCACTGGTGCAACTTTCCTGGCTCCCCTTCTCCCAAGCCCTCAAACATCTCTGGAGAGTGCCTTTAATAAATCTTGCCTTGTGCCCACCTTGCCTGGTGTTTTGTTTACCTCACCTGCAAAACTTTATAAAAGAAAGAGAGAAAAAGGAAAAAATAATAAGAGAGAGAGAGAGAGAGACAGGAAAAAAAAATGAAAGATAAATAAAAGAGAAGGCCCAGCCCAAAGAGGCCCCAAGGTAAGATTTATAAAGTATAAAAACAAAAACAGACAAACAGAAAGACTGATGAAAGTAGACGACAAGAGAAATATATATATATAAATAAAAATTATAAAAATATATTTTATATATATATATATATATTTTGGTTTTATTATATATATATATTTTTTAAAAGTAAAATATATAGATATATATATATATATATATATATATATATAACCCCAAGTATAAGATTTATATACTACCAGGAGAAACACAAATACACAGAAACACTGGCAGAAGAAAAAGATGGGAGAGTGGTTATAAATTCTCAGTGTGGGCGAGGAAGGTTATTTTGATTCTTCCTGGATGTATCTTGATATTTTTGTTAAAGGACTCAACTTTCCTAAGATAAAGGGGGATTAAAAATTGGTTTAACTATAGGGGTAGTGTTGATTGGGGAAAGGGGATTACCTTGAAGTTTAACTCTATATGAATATTAAAAAATAAAAATTAAAAAAAGAATAAACTAAACTGAAATTTTAAAATATTAAAAAATGGAAAAAAAAAACAAAAGAAAAACCTGGGTATATGTATCAAAAATTTCAGGTTAAAAGGTTATTATGGAATTTGATGTACTGGACATCTCACTGTGATGGTAAATAGGTTAAAAAATTATCTATAAAAAATGAACCACTGAGAATGAATTAAAATAAAAGCTGTATCTATGAAGTAGTGGTGGTTGTTCTCTTGACTTTTTTTTTCTTTCTTCCAGTTGGCTTTCTGGGGGAGGGGCCTGCCCTGTGGGTTATCAGGCAGTGTTTCCTGAGTTAAGTCCTTCCGCCCCCCCCCAAGGGGGTGGACTCTGAGGAAACCTGTTTTTCAGGCTTTTGTTCTCTAGAGGGTTTTTGTTTGTTTGTTTGTTTGTTTGTTCCTTTGTTTTCTCTCACCCTGACAGCTTTTGATAGTTTTTGGAGGTTTAGAGGAAAGCAAACTGCATCCAGACCTCCCTCTCAGAGAGAAGCCTCAGTCTGTTCCCCTCTGCGTGATTCAGAGCACATAAATTCCCCCTTGGCCTCTGTCAGAGTACATTCCCAGTCGCGGTCCCTGGGGATGCAGGAACTCCGGCTTGTACCCAAAACCAGGACAGCAGCAGCTCCAGACTGCCATAAAGGTCCCAAGCAGTAATAACACACTGAGATTTTCCCACTGGCCTGGTCTGGGAGTGTTCAGATTTTCTGGGTCTGAGAGTGCTGGCCTGGCCCCTGCAGGCACCTCTCTCAGCGGGAGGTGTGGGTCACGACTCAGACTCAGATAGCACAGTGGGGCACGTGCATGGAGAGTGCAAAAAGGCTGTGGTTCTGCCAGCTGACAAGGCTCCCAGCCCCTCACGTGAGCCCCCACCCAGGTGCTCTCAGGCATGCTCGTGGCTCAGGGACCAAGACCTGGTTTCTTTGCCACACTCTTTCTGGCTCAGTGCCAGGAGTGCCTGTCCTCAGTCTGGGGACTTAAGTCCCTGTCCCTAACCGCCCTGATTCCCACAATTTACCCCCATGATTCTTTGCTCTTTTTGAGTGCTTTCAACCAGACTCCAAGTTAATGCTGGTCCCCAGTTGCAGGGCACTCTCATATTGGGGTATTACTTTCCAATGTGTTGCTTCTGGTGGCTCCATCCCCCTTTTGTTTATCTTCCAATATCAGTCCGACGTGCCCACTCCTTTGACTCCCAGTCTGCCTACTGGTGTCTTCTGCCCCTGTAGAGATCCAGACGTGTATAATTCTAATCTCAGGCTGATTTCATGGGTAATCAGAGTTCTTTGGTAGGTAATCAGCTCACTTTAGGGTACAGGTTGAAACAGCACCTCCTCCTAGTTCCCTGCCATCTTACTAAATAAAATCTTTTTAAAAAAAAAAAGGAAAAATAAATCCTTAATCTATACATCATTGTTTCCATTGCTGGAGGTTGACTGCACAGTTTCAACATCAGGAGCACCAGTATTATCTGAACCCACATGGCCCACACTTAGCATAATATTGAGCTCCTTCATGAACAGAGATGAGAAATGATGTGGCCAAATTGCTGGGGTCACACTCTGTAGGCATCTTCTTCAACATCTGGACAGAGAGGTTCTCTCTCAACCTCTCCTCCATCTATCTGGGTGACCCTTCCCCTCTCTCACACCCACCAAACCCTGTCGGTCCTTTTCAGTGTCATACTTTAGATTACTTAGATTTCTATTGTTTTATAAATGCATGTAACATCACATCTACACTCTTGATAAATATTCAAGTATAAGACACACTATTGTCACCTTGATGTGCATGGTTTGGCACCAGGTCTCTAGATTCTACGATCTGACATGACTCAATCTCCACAAGCATGGAACTGCAACACCACATTTCTTCCTTCCTAAACTCATGGCAGCCATCCCCTGCCCTCTGCTTCCATGACTCTGACTAGTTTAGAGTCCTTCTGTAAATTGAATCATACAGGAGTCGTTTTTCAGTGGTTGGTTTATTTCACTCACACTCGTGTCCTCGATGACAGGAGTTCACAGTGACAGGTATGGCTTCTCCTCTAAAAGCTAAAGGACATTGCATTATATGGATATACCAGTTGTTTCTTGGAATTCATCTGTCACTGAACACTGGGCTATGTTTTACACCCTGGGGATTCTGAATAATGCTTCAAATGAGATGGGAGGGCAGGTGTATCTTCAACATAATGATAAATTCCTTTGGCTGGATCCCCAGACATGTGACTGCTGGATCTATGGGATTTCCTTTTGCAACTGTTTGAGGACACAGAGCACACTTTTCCAGGGTAGTTGCGCCATTTTGCGTGCCAATAATTAATATAAAGACTCAAATTTTCCATATCCTAGATCAGTTTTGGAATCAGATTATTGGTTTGGGTCTTAGCCGATGTAATAGATTAATGATAGCTCATTGACCTGCATTTACATTACTCTCATGATATGTCATGTTGAGCAACTTTTCATATATGTCTGTTGGTCATTGATCTCTTTCTGTTGTGGCAAAGTCTATGTAAGTCGCTTCCCGATTCTCTAATTTGGTTAAGTATCGTTTTTTAAGATTTTATTTGGTTATTTGACAGAGAGAGGTCACAAGTAGGCAGAGAGGCAGGCAGAGAGAGAGGAAGGGACGCAGGCTCCCTGCCACCCAGAGAGCCCAATGCGGGGCTTGATCGCAGGACCCTGGGATCATGACCTGAGCTGAAGGCAGAGGCTTTAACCTACTGAGCCACTCAGATGCCCCTAAATATCATCTTTTAATTTTTTTTCACTTTGCAAATTAACAGCTTTTGTGATAAAAGGATTGCAAATTTTGTCTCCCATATGTAGGTTGCCTTTTCAATCTGTTAGTTGTTTCAGAAGAGGATGCTTTTTCTAATCTGTAATCTTGTCAAGGATCATTATGACATATTGAGTGCATTTATTTGGGGGTCTCTATTTCATTCTAATGTGCCCCTGCTTATTTTTATGTCAGCAACATCACTTTTGCTTAGTGAAGTGATCTAATATATTTGAAAGTCAGCACCTGTGGAGCCACCACTTGCTTCCTCATACTCAAGAATTTTTTGGCTATTTGTGTTCCTTTGTGGTTTCATATTGATTTTTAGCAGTTTTTCTATTTTTGTAAAACAATGTTGTGATTTTTTTCAGTGTTGCATTGAATCTGTGTATAATTTATTCTAGGAACTGGGGGTTCACATTAATCTCTTAGTGTTCAGAGGCCTCCAACAGTAACTAACAGGTGTATGTGAGCCCTGGATCTTCTTACATAAATAAGTGGTTCTATCAGGCAAGCAACTGATGCCAGAGAAATAAGCAGGGGAGTAGGGATGGTTTCTAGCTCATAGTTGGCTTCCAGTGCTGTGCTATCCAGGAAGGAATCTGTCTACAATCCATTTTACACAGTTATTCCTTAACTAAATGAATTATACTAAAATCATAAAAGAAAAGAAAACCATTCACTCACCCTAGACACATGTCAAGTGTACCATAACTGCTGGGATTTCAGATTCTGATATTTGGAGGGGAGAGCTGACAAGGGCATGCAGAGCTGACACTGAAGTGATTCCTACAACATCTTGGTCTCATTAGAAGGTCTGAAACTCTGATCTCTGTCTCCTTGAAGGGCTCTGACTCCACCAGACCAATGAACATCTGACAACATACCAGAAAGGTTAGGCAGATCGCTGCAAGGCCCACAGCCATCTCAACTTTAAGTGGGAGGAATGGGTGAGTCAGAGGTCTCTCTAGTAACAGGACTTCTCCTGTTTCAGTTCCTACAGATTCGCATGTGGAGAGCATCCAGGACTCCAGAAGTGAGGAGGAAGTCTCTTCAGATAGGGAATGACATGGAGGAATGGAACAGTGGGCCAGGGTTCCTGGGAATATGGTGTTGCCCCTGCTACTCTGGAGAATGAAGAAGGTGAGTAAAGAAAAAAATCAGAAAGTAAAGGGACACAATGGCAACATGTCTGATTCATTCATTTTATATTTTCTGACAGAAACGAGCAGAAATGATGTCTTTTGGGCCTCCTGTGTATGCTGTGTTTGTAATCACCACTACTTGGTTGGCTATTTTAATGACCTTTCCCATAAAACATGCTCTTTTCTCACTTTGCTGTTTCCAGATGTCAAAGCCTGGTTTTTTGGTTGCTGCATCTCAGGAATTGTGCATGAGATATTCTGGATTTTTCTTGGCTTTGGCTTACAATGGACATGACTTAGTGGCCATAACAACCCTCTCCTGTGTAAGAGAATTAGGACACTAAGTTCTAGTGTAAGCAAGAAGGTGGAAGACAGGTAAACTCTCTCCCTCATAATGGGCCGGGGTTCTAGAGGCCTGTGTGAAGGTGCTGCTGGGCCTGTTTCACACACTTGCTGTCACAGCCCCGCTAATCTGTCACCAGGGTTCCTCTAGGCATAGGACAGAGTCTCTTGGAAGAAGGGTCAGGGAGTTACTGCTCCTCTCACAACTCACCTCTCTGGGCTCACAGCACCAACCATGCTCCACACTCCACAGTCAGACCCATCCTGTAAACGTTCCTCAGGTCTGCCCAGGGAACTATACACACAACCCTGTCCTTTCACTGCAATACTCAGCAGGAGCACTGGCAGAACTATCTGTTTCAGTGGCCACACCACTGGACAATTTCCATGGCTGGACTTAAAAAAGATTTTAGGAGTATTAGACAATTTTCTGTGCTCTCACTTCCACTCAACCTCTGTAACACTTCTGGAAACAGAGGACATTGTGTCAGCCTGAAACATGTTCCTAGGAAGGTCATCTCAGTCACTGGGTTGACATGGACTATATGGAGGTAGTTGGCAATCTCTCCCTGCAGTTCCCCAGCAATCCCAGATCCATGACATATGCTTTGGACACAGAGGGATCAGGGGATTGATTCCTTGGGAACCAATATATCTCTTTTCTTTCTTTGGTTGTCCCATATTTGACAGCAAAATGATTGGTGGAGCTTGGCAGGTGGAAGGACATGGAGCATTATTAGGAGAGGAGTAGGAAGGGGAGAGGGATGGAAAGCAGCAAGGATGGAAGAAGACAAAGTCCTGCATAGGCAATCATGGGGACAGTGATTACCTCCAGGGGGGATAGGATGACACAGACTTCATTCCTAGTCATGGAGAGAACCTGAAATGGGAGAAGCAGGTGGGAGATCAGAAACCACTTCCACTCTATAGAGATAAAGCGACCAAGTCCAGGGAGGACTCAGGGCTGATACCCCACCCAACTGATTCAGAGCCCATCATCCCCAGAGCAGAAGGCCATAGGTCCTCAGCTCCACTAACTCCCCTTTGTCCTCTCTCATGGCCACCCCAGCATCATTGCTGCTCTCTGAACTGGAAAAATGATTCCATGGATGAAGAGGATTCTGATGGAAGGAGCAACGGGGTACCTGTAATTCATTTCCACCTCCCTGTCTTGCACTTCCTCTCTCTTCTGTCCATAAGCACCTCCTCCTAGCTCTTCCCCATTCCCTGTCTTTATGAGGCCTGCCCTGGAGGACCCGGTCTCCTGGAGGCACTGATGCTTTCCATCTGCACTATTCATGAAATCACTCTGCAGCCCTCCACAGCCCTTCTTTAGCACCAGTCTGACCCCTCACCACTGAGTCTGGGAAACAGCCCTGATCAGCTGAGCAGCAAGTGGGCACAGCTCACCCTGCCTGAGAGGACCTGGGAAGGGTTGATGGGCCTCGTAGCCCCCATTTGGTTGTCTTCTGCCTGGCAGTCTTTGGTCATGCCCCATTCTGCTCTTCCTTTCAGCTCTCAAGAAGCTTCCCTTCAACAAATTTGAGAGAAACAACAAGGGAAGCAGAAGAAGAGAAAGACTTAGGAATGGGGTGATTTGGGCAGGAAAAAGGGAAGGCAAACATGCACACATGTTCTCAGTCACTTACCTGACTTGTTGACACCTCAGAAAACCACAGAGAATCTGGGGGGGGGTGCTGCCCTAGCATCTTCCCACAAAGAGACTAGTGAAATTTCACAGTTCCTGCAGTCACTAGGATGCCCTGAAAACCTGAACCTGATCCATATAACTCTCTATGGTGGTTGGGCTATGTCATTTAGCAGTTGCTGAACTTGGATGGAGGACAGGGGGTGCATGGAGGGTCTGGACCTCAGACAGCCCATGCATTGCACTCTTCTGGAAAAGAGTACTGGGAGCTATTGATCTCCTCAATCTGCAGGACCCAGCCCTACCCCCTCCCATCCTGCAGACAGTGGTTCTTCCAGAACATCACTAGTTGGGATGAGAGAGTGGTGGGGTGGTCTTATCCTCCACTTCAGGCATCTGAGACATGAGCAAACAAGAAAGATCCCCAAGCTCAAGTGAGCAGGAGAGCTCACAGCACCCAGTGCTGCCTCCCTGTGAGCACAGAGTAGGCCCCAGTATCAGGCTGAGATGTGTCGGACTACCACTCACTCGGGAGCTGTCCCATTCCTTGGTTCCTCTGAGCCTCCAAGAAGCCTCATGGAAGGTAGTGGGTTACCATATGGCACCATTTCACAATGTGAGTTTGATATTCTATCTACTCTCTTCAAACTGTAAGCAAGACCATCAGGGGAACACCACACTGCCTACTCCCAACTTGCCCATGCCATGACGACAGTGTTTGGACTGTGAAAAAAAAAATCACTTTCCGTGGGAGTCAGGAGCACACACTCTCTGTCATATCACCTGCAACACTCATGTGTGCAAAGTTTCCTCCTCCACAGAGAAGGGCATGTTGGGGGAATCACAGAAAGGATTGGGAAGGGACAGTCAAGCAAGAGGAAGACCCACCAGTCACAGATGAGAATGGTCAGGGAAGGGGCCTGAGAGAAACTGGGAGTGTAGCCTTCATCCCGAGGGGGCCCATGGAAAACTTCTCTTTCTTCATGGAACACATGGGACTTGCATGGAAACCTCCACCTCAAGACCTCAGAAATCACATCCAACACTAACCCACAGGCGTCTTGTAAAAGCTGCCCCAGTCCACATGTCACTTGTGATCTCATACAGTTCCACCTGTTCTCTCCCCCAGCTACATGGCAGGACAGTCTGTCCACAACCCAGATGCTCCAGATTCACCAGAGGTCCTCAGAGAAAGTGAGTCTGGAGGGTCCTGGGTCTCCATCTGCTGTTTCGATATTGGCCCAGAGGAAGAGTTGGCCTGAAAAGGATGCACACTGAACAAAGGAGAAGAAATACGCCTGAAGGAACTGCTCTCTTGCACCTGACCTTTGAAGGCCTCAAAAACTGAAGACTTCTGCATCCAAACAGAAGATGTAATTGGGGCACCTGGAGACAAGAAAAAGGGACCCTCCAAATCAACCATCACACCCAGACATGTCCAGTCACTGCTGATGACTGACAATCTGAGGAGGAGGCAATGCTCTGGGCCTTCAACAGTCCACTGTCAGGTAAAACTGGGCCCACCTGGGACTATGGAGCTAAGAGTCCTTCCAGTATTTTCCACTGTCTGCTGCAGGGACTGCTCCTCCTACCTCTATCCCTCCAGGCCCCAGCAAGAATGCAGAACATGAGTGATGCAGGAAGAAGCAGGACTGCCAGGGCCCCATGACCGCCCTGGAATCTACCTGGTGGGCAGCAGCAGCCACTCTAGCTGTATCCCCCCTGTGGCACAGTCCCTGAATTGCCCCTGTTGTTTCCACATACAGGACTCTGACCGAGGCTGGGTCCAACACTGGCACTGGCATGACAAAACAGGTCCACCTCAGCCTGTGTGCTTCTTCAGGAACAATAAGTTGAGGGAGGAGAGACTTCCCCTAATCTGAGCTTGATCTTTGGAGCACCCAGACACCACGGAAGAGTAACTGGGCCCCAAGCATCATAATGCAACTTGGGGAAAACTTGGGCCTGAATGACTGGGATGCTAGAGATCTAGAACTTACAGAAATATGATCAAACATTCATTTGTAATCTAATTAAATAATTCAACTTTTCTCTCTACCTGGACCCTCAAATTCAAAAGGTCTCAGTAAGTATTCTTACTTCCATGGCAAACATCATCATTTGCTTGAGCTCAAACAGAATCTGTTCTCCATGTAACAGGACATCATTGGAAACATGGATTATTTTACCAAGGCTTGGATGGGATTGTCGACTTTGAGAGAGAAATGGATAGACTCAGATAGGACCAAATGGTTTTAAGGAACTAAGGTGGACTTTATGAAATCTGGAGTGATCAAAACCCTTGGGAATGTTGGCCTGACACATTGCTTCCAGAGTTCCCAGCAGCCTCACCAAGTGCATAAAGAATGTCACTTCCTGTCAGGTGCAGGTACCTCAGGATATACTGGGTTCCTCAGGAAGAGTAATCTGCCCTAATCTATAAGTACTGCAGTCATGTCTGATGGAAAGCCCTTCCCTTGGCTTTTGGCCTCGAGAGGCCATGAAAAGTTCAACCTAGACATTCCTTAGAAAAGTTACAACAAAACAGATTCTAAAAGACCAACATGATCCATCACTATTCTTGCTGATCCTATGCAAATAATTAGGCCAAGAATGTTAAAACGGGACTTGTTTTTCAAATAAATGATTCCTGATTTGGCTATCTCTAGAAACGATGTTAGTTTAAAGACAAAAATTGTTTCAAGGGGCACCTGGATGGCTCAGTGGATTAAGCCTCTGCCTTGGTTCAGACCATGATCTCAGGGTCCTGGGATCGAGCCCTGCAATGGGCTCTCTGCTCAGCAGGGAACCTGCTTCCCCTTCTCTCTCTGCCTGTCTCTCTGCCTACTTGTGATCACTCTCTCTCTGTCAAATAAATAAATAAATAAAATCTTTTAAAAAACTTTCCAATAACCCACATTTGAGAACATTAAATTCTAAGTCTGGTTGTCTTTTTTTTTTTTTTTTAACCTAAGTTAGACAACTTGAGGTGAACTTCAGAAAAATTGCCACAGTAGTTCATGGATAGGCAATCTATTTCCTTGTTATTCTTTGGAGAAAATAATAGGACCCCATGGGCACAGGATTATTTGAACAACTGGAAAATGGGTTTGATCCCCCCATAACTGTATAACTGACCTAGCACTTTGACCAGCTGTATGTGGCTGGGATGGATGAAATCACTCCCTCTAAGGCAGAGCATACACCACTCCAAAGGGTTCATTATGGACTTGTGAAGATAATGGATGACCCCAATCTCTTTATGATTAGAGTGGATGATGCACTTGGGGATGCCCTTATCTCTTGACAAGTTCTCTCCCACTTGCCAATGATTCCTTATAATGAGGATATTCAGATGAGACCTCAAATAAAAAGGGCTTCTTGGGGCGCCTGGGTGGCTCAGTGGGTTAAGCCTCTGCCTTCAGCCCAGGTCATGATCTCAGAGTCCTGGGATCGAGCCCCACATCGGGCTCTCTGCTCAGCAGGGAGCCTGCTTCCTCTTCTCTCTCTCTGCCTGCTGCTCTGCCTACTTGTGATCTCTCTCCCTCTGTCAAATAAATAAAATCTTTTAAAAAAAGGGCTTCTTAATGGTTTCATCCATTATAGTCATATTGATTCTAGAAGCCACCCCTATTGAGGTACAATTGTTATCAAAGGCTTTAGCTGAGCATACACCTGATAAACAGAACCTCAAAGTTCACTTCAATGGTCCATGACCAAAAGGACTTCACATCAGGTCCAGAGTGCAGTAGAGGCCAAAGGCCACCAATAGATTATAGGAGGCTCATTTATCAAGTACCAGATTTTGCTTGTAGGTATGCCTAAAATAATACTTGAAAACTTTCAAACTTCAAACCCAGCTACCCTTATGCCTAGACCTGACCATTATATGTCTATGGAGCACTAACTCTTCAGAGGTTATTGAGTCAACCAGACTTAAGACTTCCCTGTGAAAATGCTTACAAATGACAATAGTTTCATAGAGAGGGGATAAAAAAACCCAGGTATGTTATAATCAGTCTAACTCAAGACTGTTCAGGCCAAACCCTGTCAGCAAACATGTCTATCCCCAAAGAATTCATAGTGACCACCTGTTGGCTGTAAATGGCAAAAACCTTGAAAGTATTTATCCTTACTCCAAATTCGCCCCCCTAGTCCTATATGCCCATGGAGCAATTTACAGGAAAGGGAATTCTTATCAAGCCATCATTCCTAATCCACTATGGGCCTGAAATGATTGCACATTCAAAGAATGGCCCTCCAAACTGGAGTAGCACTTGAAATCTTGACTGCAGTTCAAGGAGGCTGTGGATTAGATGACAGGCTACTGGCTAGGATCCAATGACTATGGAGGTCTAACCTTTGGCCATGGCTCCTCCCTGGTTAGAGAAGTCACTGTACTCCTGGATTGTGCCTGCATGCATGGGTGCATTACTAAAAACATAACCAGCCCACCCAACCTTCCACTTTAAAACAAGGGTGGATGCATTCTCTGTTTGATTGGTATGACACTTAGCACCGATCTTTGTTTCCTCCTTGGGCCTGAAGGATGTTGTGTGGCATGAGGAAGCCCGTACTGCATACACAGTCAAGGCCCTAAATGATACCATAAACAGGATTTCTATTAAATACTGAAATGACTCCAATGCATAAAGCAGTTCTGCAAAAGGGAAAGACATTAGATGTTTTAACTAATTCACAAGGTTGAACTTGTGCTAATATAAAGACAGAATGCTGTGTGAATATTCCAAGATTATCAAAAACAGATTTCTGGGTTCCTAACAGACATGACTGCTCAAATTGGGTCTTTTTTTTTAATCATTTTTTTATTTATTTTCAGCATAACAGTATTCATTGTTTTTGTACCACACCCAGTGCTCCATGCAAACCGTGCACTCTCTAATACCCACCACCTGGTTCCCCCAAACTCCCACCCCCCCAACCTCTTCAAACCCTTCAGATTGTTTTTCAGAGTCCATAGTATCTCATTGTTCACCTCCCCTTCCAATTTCCCCCAACTGCCTTCTCCTAACTCCCCATGTCCTCCATGCTATTTGTTATGCTCCACAAATAAGTGAAACCATATGATAATTGACTCTCTCTGGTGGCTTATTTCACTAAGCATAATCTCTTCCAGTCCCGTCCATGTTGCTACAAAAGTTGGGTATTCATCCTTTCTGATGGAGGCATAATACTCCATAGTGTATATGGACCACATCTTCCTTATCCATTCCTCCGTTGAAGGGCATCTTGGTTCTTTCCACAGTTTGGTGACTGTGGCCATTGCTGCCATAAACATTGGGGTACAGGTGGCCCTTCTTTGCACTACATCTGAATCTTTCGGGTAAATAACCAGTAGTGCAACTGCAGCGTCATAGGGAAGACCTATTTTTAATTTCTTGAGGAATCTCCACACTGTTCTCCAAAGAGGCTGCACCAACTTGCATTCCCACCAACAGTGGAAGAGGGTTCCCCTTTCTCCACATCCCCTCCAACACATGTTGTTTCCTGACTTGCTAATTTTGGCCATACTAACTGGTGTAAGGTGATATTTCAATGTGGTTTTAATTTGAATCTCCCTGATGGCAAGTGATGATGAACATTTTTTCATGTGTCTGATAGCCATTTGTATGTCTTCATTGGAGAAGTGTCTGTTCATATCTTCTGCCCATTTTTTGATATGATTATCTGTTTTGTGTGTGCTGAGTTTGAGGAGTACATTATAGATCCTGGATATCAATCTTTTGTCTGTACTGTCATTTGCAAATATCTTCTCCCATTCCGTGGGTTGCCTCTTTGTTTTCTTGACTGTTTCCTTTGCTGTGCAGAAGGTTTTGACTTTGATTAAGTCCCAAAAGTTTATTTTGGCTTTTGTTTCCTTTGCCGTTGGAGACATATCTTGAAAGAAGTTGCTGTGGCTGATATCGAAGAGATTACTGCCTATGTTCTCCTCTAGAATTCTGATGGATTCCTGTCTCACATTGAGGACCTTTATCCATTTTGAGCTTATCTTTGTGTACAGTGTAAGAGAATGGTCGAGTTTCATTCTTCTACATATAGCCACCCAGTTTTCCCAGCACCATTTATTGAAGAGACTGTCTTTTTTCCACTGTATATTTTTTCCTGTTTTGTCGAAGATTAACTGACCATAGAGTTGAGGGTCCATATCTGGGCTCTCTACTCTGTTCCACTGGTCTATGTGTCTGCTTTTATGCCAGTACCATGTTGTCTTCGTGATCACAGCTTTGCAGTAAAGCTTGAAATCAGGTAACGTGATGCCCCCAGTTTTATTTTTGTTTTTCAACATTTCCTTAGTGATTCAGGGTCTCTTCTGGTTCCATACAAATTTCTGGATTATTTGCTCCAGCTCTTTGAAGAATACCAGTGGAATTTTGATTGGAATGGCATTAAAAGTATAGATTGCTCTAGGCAGTATAGACATTTTAACAATGTTTATTCTTCCGATCCTAGAGCATGGAATGCTCTTCCATCTTTTTGTGTCTTATTCAATTTGTTTCATGAGTGTTCTGTAGTTCCTCGAGTACAGATCTTTTACCTCTTTGGTTAGGTTGATTCCCAGGTATCTTATGGTTCTTGGTGCTATAGTAAATGGAATCAATTCTCTAATTTCCCTTTCTGTATTTTCATTGTTCGTGTATAAGAAAGCCACCGATTTCTGTACATTGACTTTGTATCCTGCCACATTGCTGAATTGCTGTATGAGTTCTAGTAGTTTGGGGGTGGAGTCCTTTGGGTTTTCCATATAAAGAATCATCTCATCTGAGAAGAGAGAGAGTTTGACTTCTTCATTGCCAATTTGGATACCTTTTATTTGTCTTTGTTTTCTGATTGCTGTTGCTAGGACTTCTAATACTATGTTGAACAAGAGTGGTGAGAGTGGGCATCCTTGTCGTGTTCCTGATTCAATGGGAAGGCTGCAAGCTTTTTCCCATTGAGGATGATATTTGCTGTGGGTTTTTCATAGATAGATTTGATGAAGTTCAGGAATGTTCCTTTTATCCCTATACCTTGAAGCATTTTAATCAGGAACGGATGCTAGATTTTGTCAAATGCTTTTTCTGCATCAATTGAGAGGACCATGTGGTTCTTCTGTTTTCTCTTATTCATTTGTTCTATCACATTGATGGATTTCCGAATGTTGAACCATCCTTGTAGCCCAGGAATGAATCCCACCTGGTCACGGTGTATAATCTTTTTAATGTGCTGTTGGATCTTGTTTGCTAGGATCTTGTTGAGAATCTTAGCATCCATATTCATCAGGGATATCAATCTGAAATTCTCCTTTTTTGGTAGGGTCTTTGCCTGGTTTGGGGATCAAGGTAATGCTGGCTTCATACAAAGAGTCTGGAAATTTTCCTTCTGCTTCAATTTTTTGAAACAGCTTGAGGAGAATAGGTGTTATTTCTTCTTTGAAAGTTTGGTAGAATTCCCCAGGGAATCCGTCAGGTCCTGGGCTCTTGTTTTTTGGGTGGTTTTTGATCACTGCTTCAATCTCGTTACTAGATATTGGTCTCTTTATGTTGGTGATTTCTTCCTGGTTCAATTTTGGGAGTTTACAGGTTTCCAGGAATGCATCCATTTCATCTAGGTTGCTTAGCTTATTGGAATATAACTGTTGATAATAACTTCTGATGATTGTTTCTACTTCCTTGGTGTTAGTTGTGATCTCTCCCTTTTCATTCATCATTTTATGAATTTGGGCTTTCTCTCTTTTCTTTTGGATTAGTGTGTCCAATGGTTTATCGATCTTATTGATTCTTTCAAAAAACCAGCCTCTAGTTTCATTGACACGTTCTATTGTATCTCTGGTTTCTACCTCATTGATCTCAGCTCTAATCTTGATTATTTCCCTTCTTATGTGTGAAGTTGGTTTGATTTGTTGTTGATTCTCCAGTTCTTTAAGGTGTAGAGACAGCTGGTGTGTTCTGGATTTCTCAATTTTTTTGAGGGAGGCTTGGATGGCTATGTATTTCCCCCTTAGGACCGCCTTTGCTGTATCCCATAGGTTTTAGACCGATGTGTCTCCATTCTCATTGGTATCCATGAGTTGTTTCAGTTCTTCTGTGATCTCCTGGTTGATCCAAGCATTCTTAAGCAAAGTGGTCTTTAGCTTCCAGGTGTTTGAGTTCCTTCTGAACTTCTCCTTGTGATTGAGCTCCAGTTTCAAAGCATTGTAATCTGATAATATGCAGGGAATAATCTCAGTTTTGGTATCGGTTGAGTCCTGATTTGTGAACCAGTATGTGTTCTATTCTTGAGAAGGTTCCAAGTGCACTTGAGAAGAATGAGTACTCTGTTGTTTTAGGGTGGAATGTTCTGTATATATCTATGAGGTCCATCTGGTCCAATGTGTCATTCAATGCTCTTGTTTCTTTATTGATTTTCTGCTTCGATGATCTGTCTATTTCTGAGAGAGGCGTGTTAAGATCTCCGACTATTAATGTATTCATACCAATATGACTCTTCATTTTGATTAACAGTTTTTTTACGTAATTGTCTGCTCCCATATTGGGGGCATAGATATTTACAATTATTAGATCATCTTGGTGGATAGTCCCTTTAAGAATGATGTAGTGTCCTTCTGTATCTCTGACTACAGTCTTTAGTTTAAAATCTAATATATTTGATATAAGAATCACTACCTCAGCCTTCTTTTGAGGCCCATTGGCATGAAAGATGCTTTTCCATCCCTTTACTTTCAGTCTGGATGTATCTTTAGGTTCAAAATGGGTCTCTTGTAGACAACATATGGATGGGTAGTGTCGTTTGATCCATCTGCAACCCTGTGCCATTTTATGGGAGCATTTAGGCCATTCACATTGACAGTGATTATTGATAGATACGTTTTTATTGACATCGTGTTACCTTTGAAGTCTTTCTTTCTGTAGATTGTCTCTATATTTCTGTTCAATGCTATTCTTATGATTTTTCCTCTTTTATAGAACCCCCCTTAATATTTCCTGTCATGTTGGCTTGGTGGTTGCATATTCTTTTAAGCCTTGCCGATCTTGGAAACTCTTTATCTCTCCAACCATTTTGAATGTCAGTCTTGCTGGATAAAGTATTCTTGGCTGCATGTTCTTCTCATTTAGTGCCCTGAATATATCTTGCCAGCCCTTTCTGGCTTGCCAGGTCTCTGTGGACAGGTCTGACGTTATTCTGATGGGCTTTCCTCTGTAAGTAAGGAGACTCTTTGTCTTCGTGGCTTTCAAGACATTCTACCTACAATTATGATTCCTCAATTTGACTATCAGGTGCCTTGATGTTTTTCTGGAATCTATAATCTTGGGTGGAGACCATTCGGCCTCTAGTACATGAGCGCTGGTTCCATTTGCGAGATTGGGAAAATTTTCATGAAGAACTTGTTCCACTATATCTTCTAGACTTCTTTCTTTCTCCTCCCCTTCAGGGATTCCAATGATTCTGACTCTGGAATGTTTCACGGCATCATTTATTTCCCTGATTCTGTTTTCATGGTTTCTAAGCTGTGTGTTCCAGGCTTCCTCTTGATCCTTTCTCTCTATCTGTTTGTCCTCCAGATCACTAATTCTATCTTCTGTCTCAGTTACCCTAGCTGTGAGAGAATTTAGATTAGATTGGAACTCACTGAGAGCATTGTGAACCTCAGCCCTGGTAGCTTTTAGCTCTGCCCTAACATTGTGAACATCCTGTCTGGTCACTTTCAGCACGGTCCTAATCAATTCCGTTTGGTCATCCATGGCTTTCTCCAACCTAGCTATTGCCTGGATAATTGTTATCCTGAATTCTCTTTCTGACATATTGTCTATGTTGATAGCCGTTAGCTCTAGGTTGCAGAAGGTCCATCCTCTGTATTTTTCTTCTGTTGGGCATTCCTCCTCTTTGTCATTCTGGTGAGAGATGACTGAACAGATGTAGTTGGATGTATCAACCGTGGTGCAGTCTGGGTGCACCGTGGAACATTTCTGAGCTTCTGGATTCCCCACCCAAATGAGAGAAAAAAGAAAGGAAAAAGAAAAAAAAAGAGAGAGAGAGAGAGGAAAGAAAGGGAAGATGAAAGAGAAGGTTCATCCCAAATGGGCCCCAAGGTAAGATTTATGAGGTATACAAACAAAAACAGACAAACAAAAAGACTGATAAAAGTATATAACAAGAGAAAAAAAGTATATATATGCAAATAAAGGAAGAACCTTGTCGAAAGGAACCCCAAGAGTAAGATTTATATACTATAAGGACAAACACAAAAACACAGAAACACTGGTGGAAGGAAAAGATGGGAGAGTGGTTATAAATTCTCAGTATGTGCGAGGAAGGTTGTTTTGATTCTTCCTGGATGTATCTTGATATCTTTGTTGAAGGACTCAACTTTCCTAGGCTAAAGGGGGATTAAAAATTGGTTTACCTAGGGGGAGGAGTCAAGATGACGGAGAAGTAGCAGGCTGAGACTACTTCAGGTAGCGGGAGATCAGCTAGATAGCTTATCTAAAGATTGCAAACACCTACAAATCCAACGGGAGATGGAAGAGAAGAAGAACAGCAATTCTAGAAACAGAAATTCAACCACTTTCTGAAAGGTAGGACTGGTGGAGAAGTGAATCCAAAGCGATGGGAAGATAGACCGTGGGGGGAGGGGCCGGCCCCCGGCAAGCGGTGGAGCAACGGAGCACAAAGTCAGGACTTTTAAAAGTCTGTTCTGCTGAGGGACATTGCTCCAGAGGCTTAACCAGGGTGAAGCCCACGTGGGGTCAGCGTGGCCTCTGGTCCCGCAGGGTCACAGAAAGATTGGGGGTGTCTGAGTGTCGCAGAGCTTACAGTTACTAGAACGGGGAAGCCTGCTACAGAGACAGAGCCGAGGAGTAGCGCTAAGCTTGGGGTTACCTTGAACCGGTCGCAGGCTCGGTCAGCTTGGAGCATGGCCGGAGGCCAGGGTGACGGGCGTAATTGGGTGCTGTTCTCTGAGGGCGCACTGAGGAGTGGGGCCCGGGACTCCCGGCTCCTCCAGGCCAGAGCCTGGGAGGCCACCATCTTCATTCCCGAACTCTGGAACTCTACGGAAAGTGCTCAGGGAACAAAAGCTCCAAAAAGCAAACCGGAGCAGATTACTCAGCCTGGCCCCTGGTAAGGGCAGTGCAACTCCGCCTGGGGCAAAGACACTTGGGAGTCACTACAACAGGCCCCTCCCCAGAAGATCAACAAGAAACCCAGCCAGGACCAAGTTCACCTACCAAGGAGTGCAATTTTAATACCAAGGAGAGCAGCGGAATTCCAGAGGAGGAGAAAGCAAAGCACGGAACCATGGCTTTCTCCCCATGATTCTTTAGCCTTGCAGTTAATTTAATATTTTTTTCTTTTTCAATTTTTTTTTCTCTTCTTCTGCTAAAATTTTTTAACTTTTAACCTTTTCTTTTTTAACGTTTTTTAACTAGTTTATCTAATATATATATATATATTTTTCCTTTTAATATTTTTTCTTTATTGGTTTTCTTTTTTTAATTGTTTCTTTCTTTCTTTCTTTTTTCTTTCTGAACCTTTTTATCCCCTTTCTCCCCGCTCACGATTTGGGATCTCTTCTGATTTGACTAAAGCATATTTATCTGGGGTTGTTGCCACCCTTTTAGTATTTTACTTGCTCCTTCATATATTCTTATCTGGAAAAAATGACAAGGCAAAAAAAATTCACCACAAAAAAAAGAACAAAAGGCAGTACCAAAGGCTAGGGACCTAATCAATACAGACATTGGTAATATGCCAGATCTAGAGTTCAGAATGACGATTCTCAAGGTTCTAGCCGGGCTCGAAAAAGTCATGGAAGATATTAGAGAAACACTCTTGGGAGATAGAAAAGCCCTTTCTGGAGAAATAAAAGAACTAAAATCTAACCAAGTTGAAATCAAAA
>NW_019154208.1:749421-831680 GCF_002288905.1 Enhydra lutris kenyoni | reverse complement strand
TGGGGAGGGTATGTGCTATGGTGAGTGCTGTGAAGTGTGTAAACCTGGCGATTCACAGACCTGTACCCCTGGGGATAAAAATATATTATATGTTTATAAAAAATAAAATTTAAAAAAAATTGGTTTACCTATAGGGGTAGTATTGATTGGGGAAAGGGGATTACTTTGAAGTTTAACTGTATATGAATATTAGAAAATAAAAATAAAAATGGAATAATCTAGACTAAACTAAACTAAAATTAAAATTCAAAAAATAGAAATGCAAAAGCAAAACACAGGTGTATGTATCAAAAATTTCAGGTTAGAAGGTTATTATAGAATTTGATGTACTGGACAGCCCATTGTGACGATAAATAGGTTAAAAATTATCTATAAAAAATGAGCCAGAATAATGGGAACAAATTAAAAATAAAAGTTGTCCTATGAAGTAGTGGTGGTGGTTCTCTTGTAGTCTTTTTTTTTTTTTTTTCCTTTCCTGGTTGATTTTCTGGGAGAGGGGCCTGACACGTGTGTTTTCAGTCAATGATGTCCCCTGAGTTAAGTCCTCCAGTCCCCCTCAAGGGGGTGGGCTCTGAGGAAACCGGTTTTTTCAGGCTTTTGTTCTCTGGAGGTTTTTATGTTTGTTCACTTTTTTTTTTTTTTTTCCTCTCGCCTTGACCGCTTTTGATGGTTTTTGTAGGTTTAGAGGAAAGCAAACTGCACCCTGACCTCCCTCTCAGAGAGAAGCCTCAGTCTGTTCTTCTGTGGGTGTTGCAGAGCCCATATAAATCCCCCCTTGGCCGCTGGCAGAGCAGGTTCCAAGTCGCGGTCCCTGGGGATGCAGGATCTTCTGCTTGTACCCAAAACCACGGCAGCAGCAGCGGCTGTCTGGGCAGCTCCAGACCACCAGAGAGGTTCCAAGCAGCGATTGCATACTGAGATTTTCCCGCTGGCCCAGGCTGGGAGTGCTGGTCTTTTTGGGTCTAAGAGTGCCTGGCTTGTGGACACCTCTTTTAGGGGAGAGTCTGGGGCGCTCTTCTTAGGCTCTGAAACAATGGTGCGTTTCAAAGAGCGCCGGCTGGGCCTTTGTACCTCTCTCAGGGGAGGATGAGGGGCATGCGCATCTCAGGCTCTGTAGCAGGGCTCATGAATTCTGCTGTCCGGCCTGGCTCCCATCCTCTCACTGGGGGCAGAACCCACGCAATCTCCGGCGCGCTGGCGGCCCAGGGACCAAGCCCCGGTTTCTCCCCGCACTCTCTCTGGTTCCCTGCCAGCAGAGGCTGTCCTGGGACTGGGGACTTAAGCCCCTGTCCCTAGCCGCCCGGATTCCCACAATTTTCCCCCGCGATCTTTTGCTCTTTTGGAGTGCTTTCAACCAGTCTCCAAGTTAATGCTGGTCCCCAGAGCAGGGAACTCAAGCTCGTATTAGGGGTATTACTTTCCAACTGGTCACCTCTGGTGGCTCCCTCCCCCTTTTGTTTATCTTCCGATATCAGTCAGCCTTTCCCACTCCGCTTTACCTGCCCAGTGGCATCTTCTGCCCCTGTAGAGATCCAGATGTGTATAATTCTGATCTCAGGCTGATTTCATGGGTGATCGGAGTTCTTTGGTAGGTAATCAGCTCACTTTAGGGTACAGGTTGAAAAGACGCCTCCTCCTACTTCCCAGCCATCTTGTCCCTCCTTTTTTAAATTTTTTAAATTTATTTTCATTGTAACAGTATTCATTGTTTTGTACCACACCCAGTTTCCATGCAATCCGTGCCCTCTCCAATACCCACCACCTGATCCCCCAACCTTCCACCCCCTGCCCCTTGAAAATCCTCAGATTGTTTTTCAGAGTCCATAGTCTCTCATGGTTCACCTCCCCTTCCAATTTCCCTCAACTCCCTTCTCCTCTCTAACTCCCCTTGTCCTCCATGCTATTTGTTATGCTCCACAAATAAGTGAAACCATATGATAATTGACCCTCTCTGCTTGACTTATTTCACTCAGCATAATCTCTTCCAGTCCCGTTCATGTTGCTACAAAAGTTGGGTATTCAACCTTTCTGATGGAGGCATAATACTCCATAGTGTATATGGACCACATCTTCCTTATCCATTCCTCCGTTGAAGGGCATCTTGGTTCTTTCCACAGTTTGGCAACCGTGGCCATTGCTGCTATAAACATTGGGTTACAGATGGCCCTTCTTTTCACTACATCTGTATCTTCGCACTAAATACCCAGTAGTGCAATGGCAGGGTCATAAGGAAGCTCTATTTTTAATTTCTTGAGGAATCTCCACACTGTTTTCCAAAGTGGCTGCACCAACTTGCATTCCCACCAACAGTGGAAGAGGGTTCCCCTTTCTCCACATCATCTCCAACACACGTTGTTTCCTGTCTTGCTAATTTTGGCCATTCTAACTGGTGTAAGGTGTTATCTCAATGTGGTTTTGATTTGAATCTCTGATGGCTAGTGATGTTGAACATTTTTTCATGTGTCTGATAGCCATTTGTATGTCTTCATTGGAGAAGTGTCTTTTGATATCTTCTGCCCATTTATTGATATGATTCTCTGTTTTGTATGTGTTGAGTTTGAGGAGTTCTTTATAGATCCTGGATATCAACCTTTTGTCTGTGCTGTCATTTGCAAATATCTTCTCCCATTCCGTGGGTTCCTCTTTGTTTTGTTGACTATTTACTTTGCTGTGCAGAAGCTTTCGATTTTGATGAAGTCCCAAAAGTTTATTTTGGCTTTTGTTTCCTTTGCCTTTGGAGACATATCTTGAAAGAAGTTGCTGTGGCTGATATCGAAGAGTTTACTGCCTATGTTCTCCTCTAGGATTCTGATGGATTCTTGTCTCACATTGAGGTCTTTTATCCATTTTGAGTTTATTTTTGTGTATGGTGTAAGAGAATGGTCGAGTTTCATTCTTCCACATATATGTGTCCAGTTTTCCCAGCACCATTTATTGAAGAGACTCTCTTTTTCCACTGTATATTTTTTCCTGTTTTGTCGAAGATTATTTGGCCATAGATTTGAGGGTCCATATCTGGGCTCTCTACTCTGTTCCACTGGTCTATGTGTCTGTTTTTATGCCAGTACCATGCTGTCTTGGTGATCACAGCTTTTTAGTAAAGCTGGAAATCAGGTAACGTGATGCCGCCAGTTTTATTTTTGTTTTTCAATATTTCCTTAGCGATTTGGGGTCTCTTCTGATTCCATACAAATTTTAGGATTATTTACTCCAGCTCTTTGAAAAATGTCGGTGGAATTTTCATCAGAATGGCATTAAAAGTAGAGTTTGCTCTAGGCAGTATAGACATCTTAACAATGTTTATTCTTCCAATCGAAGAGCATGGAATGGTCTTCCATCTTTTTGTGCCTTCTTCAATTTCTTTCATGAGTGTTCTGTAGTTCCTCAAGTACAGATCTTTTACCTCTTTGGTTAGGTTTATTCCCAGGTATCTTATGGTTCTTGGTGCTATAGTAAATGGAATCGATTCTCAAATTTCCCATTCTGTATTTTCATTGTTAGTGTATAAGAAAGCCACTGATTTCTGTACATTGATTTTGTATCCTGCCACGTGGCAGGGTACAAAGTCAATTCAGCAATCTATACTTTTAATGTAATTCCTATCAATCAATCAATAAATATATAAATATATAAATATTTATATAAATAAATATATAAATAATAAATATATATATAAATAATGAATAAATATATGAATAAATATATAAATATATATAAAATATATAAATAAATATATATATATATAAATAAATAAGATTTTATTTAGTTACTTGACAGAGAGAAAGTGAGAGAGGAAACAGGAGCAGGGGGCCCAGCAGATTCATAAACATGCTCCCTGTTGAGCAGGGAGCCTGACCCGATGTGGGGTTGGATCCCAGGACCCTGGGATTGTGACTTGAGCTGAAGGCAGACACTTACCAACTTAGCCACCCAGATGACCCCAGATTAGGAGTTCCTAGGATAAGGTTCTTTAAATTGGACAATTTTTGGATCAAAGTGAATGACATTTTCAATCAAGCAGTCTGTTCTTGTGTCTTGAGGGAAATAGGTGAATGAAAATTAAATTCTATTCAAAGAGTTTCTCACAAGATTTATGCTCCAAAATAAAACTAAAACCCTAATTTGGCTCTGTTTACATTCACACTGACTTTAATTAACTACTTTGACTTGTTTATTGGCCCAAGCCTTCCAAATAAAACAAAACCCTCTTGCAATGACAGACAGACAGGGAAGTGTGTGGTGATTGTCCTGTCACACTTGTTGAGGTTTGAGGTTCTCTTTACCCACCTCGCAATGCACAAAGCACCCTTCCTTCCTCCATGGAAGAGGCCCAGGTCCCCACAGTGATGCTCAATCCCTGAATAAGACCTCATTTCTCCTTTGATAGTACATTTGGGCCCACCTCAGAAAGCCACAACTAGGATCAATGGTGGGTGTGTGACTTTCCATGTGAGGATGACAGTTTAATGCTTCGACATAGTACTTGAAGGGAAATGGTAGATCTCAAAGGACAAAGATGGAGTTAATTGGTCCCCAACTACTCCTTGCTGCTGCTACTTTCTCAAGAGTCCTTGCAGATTAGGCTGTGGCATGAAGCTGCTCCAGAAGCCCCCTGCAGATGGAGTCTGTCCCAGCACTCAATGCTTCAGATGAGGTTGGAAAGACTCATTGTGGAGTCTCTGATGCAGAGTTTTGTGTGAGTGAAGTGGCAAGAGTGTGGTACTGTGAACATTTGTGCCAGTGACCTACCATGAGGTGAGAGTCGCATAATCACTGACTCAGTAACAGGGATTGTAAAAGATGAATTTGTGTCTTTTGTGCAGTTATCCCATTCCTAGTTAGTGATAAGATTTGTTTTGAAGGTGAATTGTATTTGCAGTAATGAACACATATTAAAATTGTACATGTTGAAGAGTTTTCACATGCATAGACATTCATGACATGATGGTGATGGGAAAATTCCCTGAGAAAGTGGACACGGTTAATTGCCATGTTGAAGGGAACAAATACATACAGTAACACAACATTCACCAAACTAACACGCACACTAACCCTGAGAATCACAGGGCATGGATTCACATGTAGATACCCTTACTACCCCACACCCAGGCCTACACCAACTAAGGGCAGTGCAGTAGCTTCCAGGGACAGCATCATGTGGCCTCATGTCTTCACCTGGACAATGACACTCTCATTTCAGCAGGACCTGGATGCTGGGTGCCTCTCAAGATTGAGCCAACAATAAAGCCCCACTTTTGTTCCCATTTTCCAGATTGTTCCAAACAAGTGAGTGACTCCAGGGTACAGAATACTTACCACTCTCCCTTTCTGGCAGGGCCGCCTAGGATTTCAGAGAAGAAAACATTATGAGTATCAAATCATGCCTTTTCCTGTTTGCATGGCTCTTTTGTTATCCTAGTGATGTGAGACAACCAGACAGGTAAAGGTGATAGAGGCCAGCGAACCCCAGAGTATGAAAAGAGCAAAAATGAGTCATGGACAGAGCCATCAAATCTCCGTACAGGTTACATGCCTGTGTCTGTTTGACAAAATAATTGGCAAGGAGGAATAACTCATTACCCTACAGACTATAACTGTTCCTGCTGTTTTTTCAATGTCTTTGGAATCAGGTGTCAGTTGATCATAGACCCCAACTAAACATTCTCCCCACCAAGTAAATGGTATGTACTGAGATTTTTCTATCTGACTTGGATTAAAAAAGAAAAATAATAATGTTGTATCTCACATGGAGAAAGGCCACTTACCATCTTGGTGAAAAATGTGGTGTCGTCTTCTACACTGTACATGGAACATTCATTCATCAGGCCATCCAGGGAAGCTAGGTAGATATACATAGAAACTGTCAGGACACTGGTGGGGCTCCTCAGGAATTGCTCAGGGAGTTTTGCTTGGTGTGGATGTGCACACATGGTTAATCAGCATGGACTGAGCTGCTGCATAATCAAGAAAGGTCAAGGGGAGGAGCAGGAAAGTAAAGAGAAACACTGCCTCTGAATTTTAGCTACATGGAATTGAATCAGGGTGAAATTACCAATCTGAAAGAGGTTAAACACTAATATGCACACTACGTTTTATTGACAGAGCCAAGATCATCAAAACAGCAGCTGTGTCGTGGACATTTTCAAGACAATTTCTTTGCCAGGATAAACATATGCTGCTCCTACCTATCTCTCATCTCTTCTAGGAGATTGTAATTTATCAAAAGAACACTGTCTTGCAGGGTTGCATTTAATCCTAGGAAAACTACCCTACAGTTTTATATTTGTTCACTAATCATTTATGATAAGGAAAATCAAAGAAACATGATTTCAACATACTGACACCTCTGAATTCCAATATAATCACCACCAACAAAGTGCTGTTTCTTCCCAGCCTTCCTTTTCTGTGCCATACATGTGTGTCTTTTGGTTCAGTGGGACCTATTGTCCCAGGAGCCCCCCCCCCCAGCAAGTAGCAAGTTATTTACAGAGGGGAAGCCTTGTGAGAGCACAGGCACTCTCTAAAGTGTCCATGTAGCAGATTGCCAGGAAGTTTGGTCGGACGCCAAGCTAATGATGAAGCTTTCCTGGGAGTTCCCATTTGCCAATGATCCTTCATTACTTTCAAGATGTGAGCATTTTTTAAGATAGCTGATCATTTTTTGATAGCCTAAACTAGCTTCCTCATTATTCTGTGCTTTGACCATGTATGAGAAGTGTCTCCAACTAGGACAGATGCTGGTCCCTTCATTTCTCCCCATCCCTGTCTGAGGAAAGAGAGTCCCTAAGCAACCCTCCAGGTGTAGCGAGGAATGTGGTGTCCTAGACAGTGTGCACAGTGGGGATGAAGGAAGTGTGCCTTTGGAACTTTGACCCTTGCAGTGAAATCTGTTAAGTTGGAAATGTCTTCTGATGAAACACATGCACTCAACACACCCACATGGTCAATCCCATTGCATCGACACACACACAAACAAGTCCCATCCCTCAGACACACCAAGCACACCACCTTCATGAACTACTACTACAGCCTCCATTCCTAGCAGGAACTCAGAATCAGGGAAGTTCTCCAGACCAAAGGAGGAGAGAAAGCCCTACCTTGTTCTTCAGCTAAATTTGTCCTCAAGAAGTGACTGATCTGAGAACACGTACATGGGCCATTTCTGGTTGCTGCCTCCTGCAGTTGGAGAAAGGAAAACACTGTGAGGATCATGTCACCCTCTGCACAACAAGAGCACACATCTCTGTGCCCTTGGTGATGTAAGCAAGCTAGAATGGATGCAGTCACTGAGTTTTTCATCCAAAGGAGGAGAAAATCACCTCCAGAAACAGCTCCAGCTTGGAATGTCAGATCTTCTAAGTCCATTTTCTTCAGCAACTACAAAGCTAGTTTCCATAGATGAAATTACCTCCTGGAAAATGCTCATGACCATCCATTGCCTAACTAATGGGTGGTGGTGTTTTCTCAGTGCCCCTCTAAATACAGTGCCCATTAATGGTATAAACTCACTGCAGACTCTCAGCACCAAGGAAATTGTCTCTATCCTCTGGCATGTAAATGCCCAGATGTTCATGGAAATAGAAACCAAAGACTAGTTGTCCTTCAGATGCACAAAATGACTTTACTGAGGTGACCAAGTGGCTCAGACATTCAAGCTTCTCCCTTCAGCTCAGTGCCTGATCCTAGGGTCCTAAGATGGAGCCCTACATTGGCTCTTTGCTCAAATGTGGAGCCTGCTTCTTCCTCTCCCTCTGTTACTCCCCCATCTTGCAGTTGATCTCACTCTCTCTCAGATAAATAAAATCTTTTTTTTTTTAATGTCTGTACCTGAGGGATAGTTGAAATGTCTTCCTCTGCCTTCACACTGGGTAGCTCTCCCCTCAGGACCTCAGGGGGAGCTAGGAGAATACAGAGTCAATGTGAGGACACTGGTGTGGCTGTTCAGGAAGTACGCAGGGAGCTTAGATGGATGAAGACAGGAAACGAGTGTGTGTGTGTGTGTGTGGGTGGGTGGTTAGGAGGTATGGACTGCACTGCTGCTGGGCCTCCTCCATGGTGGACAGAGGAAGGGTTGGAAGAGGAGAAGGAAGGAAATGAGAACAGGGATTTTGTCTTTCTAAGGCAAGCCTGATCAAAGCCAAATAGTCAAATGCGTGAATACACTAAGGAGCGTTCTGACATGCAAGGACCAAGTCCCATAACCTCTCTTGACTGAAGTGCCACTAAGCTGTCATGCTCTTCATCTTTGGATAGCAGTTCTTGGCCCAGGATCCCATATACTGTGACTGTATTCATCATGTCTTTGTAAGATTTTGCACTGGTTGAAAAGTAGACTTTATTCAAGGACTGAATTCAATCCTAGGAAAAGGATCTTAGTAGTTTCCTTCACTAAAAATTTGTCTTAAGAAAATAAAATGTACAACATTTGAAAATACTGACACCCTACCTTGTAAAAAATAACCACTGTCAATCACTTTGATACATTCCTTCCACTTTTCTTGGGCTGTACAATTTGTGTGTGTCCATCAAGACAGTGGTTGTCCAAACCAGCCCGAGCCATCTGACCAGTGGGAGGTTCCTAACACAACGGAGTCCTGGAGTGAGTGCTGGCATTCTCTAAGCTGGCTGTACAGGAGATTTGCCACAGTGGTTTTGGGTCCAAAACTTAAAACCAAGGTTGACCTTGTGTTCCTTTTTGCTAGTGGTCCATGAATGTGTGCTTACAGACTTTGAACCTTTTTAAGGCTTATGGAAATCCTATCAAGTACACTAAATTCCCTCCCTGGTACTTATCTGCTATTGCTCATGTGTATACAATGACCCCAGCTGTAACATATGTTGCCCTGTTCTGTACTCCATGGGACTACACACTTTCCAACATCAATGGACTTGACCATGAGGATGTGGCCTTTCTCTGTGCACTCAACTTCAGTGACCAGGCCAAAATCATTGACATATACTCCTATAGTTGTGCTGCTTTATGTGACCATGGAGGCCACTCTGTAATGTTCACCAGTGTAGGGGACCTTCATAGAATTTAGGGTTTTAGCTATGTACATAGATGCTGGTGCTCCTTTGCTAGCTAGCTCTTTTGGTACTTCAGGACTCCCTGGCTGAGGGACCAATACAGGTGTGTAGCCGAGAGCAAATTTCAGGTTGAAACCTGGGTTCAAAGTTTGGCTCTCCATGTAGGAGGATCATTCATCTCTGCACCATCCTCATCTCAGAAAAGCAAATGGAAACATCCTCCAGGTACAGCTGTGGTGAGGGGGGGAATGAGTATGTAAAGTGTGCCAGGGTGGTGAGAGTGTTTTGGAAGGGTGACACTTTGATTGTGATGGAAGTGTGAAAAAAATATCCTGGAAAGGCATACATTCGTGTTCACAAGCATAATGCACACACACACACACACACACACACACACGCACACACGCACACACGCACACATACACAGAAGGCCTTCATCCCACATGCACACAAATCACATCTCTATATGTCCTAGTATGTCCAGGCCCTGTACAACATGGTTACCATGCCTTACTGGACAGTCTTGGTCAGTATCCCCTAACCCTCATTCCCTGTTTTAACCCAGAATCAGGGGGCAGGCTTCTTTGTACTCTAGATTTCCTACCAAAACAAGACACTCTTAAATGGGTACAGTTGTCATTCCTCCTAGTGTCTGCCTGTGATTAGAGAAAACATGGTGAGGATCATGCCATGCTCAACATTGTTGGGCCAGCTCTTTTGTTAGGGGAGGACTTCAGGAAATTGGATGAGGTTGAGTCAATGTCCCCCCACACGAGTTAAAGAGGACACTTGGAATGATGCTCAAGCTTCTCATGACAGATCTCTGAAGTCCATTCTGATTAACAGATAGAAGATTCTTTTTCTTTTTTTAAAAGATTTTATTTATTTGACAGAGAGAGAGAGAGAGAGAGATCACAGGTAGGCAGAGAGGCAGGCAGGGAGAGAGGCGGAATCAGGCTCCTTGCTGAGCAGAGAACCCAATGAGGGACTGGATCCCAGGACCCTGAGATCATGACCTGAGGTGAAGGCGGCCAGAACATTCTTTTTCAAGGAGAAACATTTTCTGCTGAAGAAGGTGTTTGATCCCATTGAGTTTGGAACTGAGGCTGTCCTGTGTCATCACCACTTTTGGGTCCACTGTCCGTAACAGGTTTGAGCCAGCATTCCTTTAAGAGGGGAGACTGCTTACCCCTTCCCATGGGAGGTGAAGTGCCAGATTTTCATCCTCCATTGATGGAAAAAAATCAAAGAAGGAGCATTTTTATCTCAGAGAAAGAGAGGGGAACTTACCTCAGGGAGAGTTGGGGCACTTTCTTCTGCCCTGTCGCTGGGAAGGTCGTTGGATTGGCCCTCCTCATGGTCTAGGAGAACACAGAGGAGCTGTCAGGACATTGTCTGTGCTGCTCAGGAATGACTCAGGGAGTTCTGCTTGATGTGGATGCTGGGCCAGAGTGAATGGATGTGAAAGGTGACCAAGCAGGGCCTGACCTGCTGCTGGGCCAACATCCTTTGTGTTCATAGAAACACAGAGGAGGGGAGCAGGATGGAAAAGAGAAACAGGCCTTTGCTTTCAAGCTGATGAAATTTAGTAAGTGGGAACTCATCAGTGTCAATCTGGGAAACACTCAAGGCACACTGTGTTTCAGGATGCAGTCCCCTGAGCCCTCCTGCCCACTGTGAAGCCAAGTTAAGCTTCCACTTCACCTGTCGTGGGACCTGTTCAGCTGTCATCCCTGGATCTCCGCTGTGACGGTATCTGTCCTCTGTTGCCTTGGAGTATTAGGTTTTTAGGTGATATAATCTAAGTAATATCGATGCTTGTATTCATTAGGATGGGTATGTTCAGTGACACTGCTCACATCCCTGATGTTTTGTAGACAACACTGCCATCTACATAGAAAACATTGCCATCCTATCTCATGTAACCTCTATATATATGAAGACATGACTGCCCCTTCCCTCTTCTTCCCTCCACCATACATTCCACTTTCTGGGTCTATGAATGTCCCTATTCTAGTGTCCTTAAAACCTGAGATCATGTAATGTATGTTTTTCCTTGCAAGCTTGCTTTCAAAATGTGTGTTAGGTTTTCAAGATCCGTCTATTTCCTAAAATATTGAAAAATTTTGTTTCTTCTTATGGCTGAATAGCACTCCATGATGTGTAAGTATACTATTTAATGTGTCCTTTCTTCACATGATTGATTTGGAGGCTGTGCCTATGTATGGCTATTGGAATCCTGCTGTCTTAGACATTGGTGCACAGATTTCTGTCTGTTTCCAGAATGGGTAGACTTCACAGAATGCATTTGCCAGGCTTGTAGAACAAACACTAAGAATGTATTTTAATGCCAACTGTGTACTTTAGTTCACAAAATGTTGTGAGGTTGTTTCTTTAGTTATAAAGTATATAGTACACACATGTAAGATGTGGTCAATGGGTGAAAGTGGAGGGGTGGGATATTGAAATTTCTGTATTATCTGTTCCAATTTTATGTTAAACTAAACCAGTTCAAAACATTGTCACTTACTAAAAATCTAAAAACCATGTATTGTGCCTCCATCAGAAAGGATAAATACCCAACTTTTGTAGCAACATGGACGGGACTGGAAGAGATTATGCTGAGTGAAATAAGTCAAGCAGAGAGAGTCAATTATCATATGGTTTCACTTATTTGTGGAGCATAACAAATAACATGGAGGACATAGGGAGATGGAGAGGAGAAGGGAGTTGAGGGAAATTGGAAGGGGTGATGAACCATGAGAGACTATGGACTCTGAAAAACAATCTGAGGGGTTTGAAGCAGCAGGAGGTGGAAGGTTGGGGGAAGCAGGTGGTGGGTATTATGGAGGGCACATATGGCATGGAGCACTGGGTATGGTGCATAAACAATGAATTCTGTTAGGCTAAAAAGAAATTAATAAAAAAATAAAAGAAAAGATGCTCGATATCATTCATCATCTGTGAAATACAAATAAAAACTACAATGAGATATCACCTCACACCTGTCATAATGGCTAAAGTTAACAACTCAGGAAACAACAGATGTTGGTGAGGATGTGGACAAAGGGGAACCCTCTTACACTTTTGGTGGGAATAAAAACTGGGGCAGCTACTCTGCTAAACAGTATAGAGGATCCTCAAAAAGTTAAAAATAGATCGACCCCACCACCCAGCAATAGCACTACTAGGTATTTGCCCAAAGGATACAGGAATACTGATTTGAAGGGACACATGCACCCTGAGGTTTATAGCAGTATTATCTACAATAGCCAAATTATGGAAAGAGCCTAAGTGTCCACTGATGGATGAATGGATTTTTTTATATAATGGAATATTACTCAGCCATAAAAAAATGAGATCTTTCCATTTGCGATGGCATGGTTGGAGCTGAAGAGTATATGCTAAGTGAAATCAGTCAGAGAAAGATAAATATCATATGCTTTCACTTATATGTGGAATTTAAGAACATAGCAGGGAATAATAAGAGAGGCAAATCAAGAAGCAGGCTCTGAACCTCACAGAACAAACTGAGGGATACTGGAGGTTGACGGTGTGGGGGAGGCGGGGAATGGGTTAAACAGGTGATGGGAATTAAGGAGGGCAGTTATGATCAGCACCAGATGCTGTATGTAAGTGATGAATCACTAAATTCTACCCTCGAAACTAATACCGCACTGTATGTTAACTAGCTGGAATTTAAATAAAAACTTGGGGGAAATAAGAAGTTAAATATTAAGAAAAAATTTAAAAAATAAGAGAAAGCAATAAAAAAAATAAAAACCATGTTTCATGGAGAGACATATATTGACCTGTGTTCCAGAAATAGCTAAGATCCATTCATTCAGCTAGTAGACACTTGCTTCCTATGGCACATAGATCCAGTGAGAAATTCATCTTAACTTCTGTACATAATGGTGATGGGCTTAATAAATTTAACTTTATACCTATGAAATAATAGAAAATCTGTCTCAACATTTTTATATTTTTCTCTTATGTCTGTGTTCCTGAATGAAAGACTGATTCTTAAATCAACTTAATGAGTAAATTTCCAAAGTACTTTCTTCTGTGTCCTGATTTGATACATCCAATTATTCGAGAAAGAAATGGATGCTTTTAGTTGTTGGTATAGAAGGGGCTGATGTGGTTGTGGGCGACCCCACAACTTCTTGCTGCTGCTCCACACAAAGTCCTAGGAAACGCACAGAAAAAGGGAGCAGTGTTGGCATCTTGTAGTCAGAAGACCACAGGGGGATTAGACATTCTTTACTTGGAGTCCAACCTTCTACTTTCCCTATTCAGCAGCTGCCCAGCAGATATTCCTCCCTCAAAGTTACACATAGGAAGATATTGCAGTGTGATGTGCACTGAAATCACCCAACAGACAGGTTTTGTGGGCAACTAAGATTATTTAGCATAGACATTACAGAAACTCAGCAAAGTGCACTGAGCATGCCTGATGGCCTGGATTCACATCCCATTTAGGAGGCACACCTACCTGAGAGCATTCCCAAGACCCCTCTGTGTCCCGTTTCCCTGTCCTATGGCCTAGACGTTAGTGTGCCATTACGCTGTCCCAAATGATTGGCTACAAGGAGAGCCTCGGACATAGGAAAGGACTGATGCTTCCTAATTGTTCTGTAGGTGTTGAAGTACTGACTGCCTATGGAATCAGCCTGACAGCTGGCTGTGGTTGAATCCGACATGAGACTTGGATGGCCCCCTGCACAGGAGGATGGAAGCTCCCTCTTTATCCTTCATATGGGAATGATGCTTTACAGCCGACAGAGAATCCCTCTTCCTTTCTCCTGTTATGCCCACAGCAGCACCTATGGGAGGGTAAACAGAGGCTGGAAGCCACATTTGACAGTGGAGGGTGCTGAAATGTAGGAAGCTGAAGGGACTGTCCAGAGTTGCCATGCTGATGAGTGATGGATCTGGGACAGGAATGTAGTTGTTTCCCTGTGGATGGAGATTCCTGAGCCCCTGACACCAACCCAGGGTCCCTGACAAAATGTTCTGAATGCCTGAACCAAGAGCTGCCCCCACATTCTCAAATCCACCTGTCCCAGTATTTCTGTAGGGGAGAGTGGGTGCCCTGCAGGAGGTGTCTGTGCCATGAGAACAATCTCAATCCTAACTCACTTCTTTGGTCCCTGACATAAAATACAATGCAGGTTATTCCAAATCAAACCCCAGTGAAAGTCCAGGGAAATGCAGCTTTGGCCACCTTCCTTCAGCTCTTTGCAAGATCAATTTAATCACCCAGGGCCTTTCCAAAGGCCAGTTGACCACCTACTCTGACTGGTGTTCTGCTCCATTCCCAAGCTGATTCAAAAGTCAGGCCATCCCAAACCAACTGTCACACTACGACCCTGCCAAGAATTCTCTTGCCTTCAACTGGCCAATCCTGATGACCAATTCATAGGAATTAACATGAAAGTGGTCATGTTGGCTGGGGATAGTTGGTTTAAGCAAGTAAATTCACGATGCTGAATGTCCCCCTGTTGATCTAAGGAATGGTCTGAGGGGCCTGGACTGAAGTGAAGCTACACTGGCTGGAGTGAGTTCCTCCCTACTCTTTTGTTCCTCCCCAACATCCCCTCTCTACTCTCAGGTCCCCTTATCCTCTCTAGAGATAGTCTCCTGCCCCACCCCAGGTACGGTCTTGAGAACCCACTGCAGGACTATATTTGAGACCAACAGACAGTCCACTACTGAGATGCAAAAATGTTCATTCCACCTACCCGATGACACAGTCCATTCTCATTCACTCCAAGGCATCATGCAGATGGCCAGTGAACTGTCCACATCAACCCATGAAAACATCAAAAGAGGGGCGCCTGGGTGGCTCAGTGGGTTAAAGCCTCTGCCTTCAGCTCAGGTCATGATCCCGGGGTCCTGGGATCGAGTCCTGCATTGGGCTCTCTGCTCAGTGGGGAGCCTGCTTCCTCCTCTCTCTCTGCCTGCCTCTGCCTGCTTGTGATTTCTGTCTGTCAAATAAATAAATAAAATCTTAAAAAAAAAAAGAAAACATCAAAAAATATTCCAGTTTCTCTCCTTCTAAAATATCTGGATTTAGGCTGAGGACCATTCCTTTGAGATTTTGTCATCTACATTGAGAAGAGTTGACTTCTAATTCCTTTCCCTGTAATGTGTTCCTGGGGTGGCACCGAGATTCTCCTGATCCACTAAGAACAGTGTGATGTGTTACCTGTGTGTGTTTCTGTATGACTGTGCATGAAATTGGCATTCAGAAATAGTACTGCTTTTGAATTTAAAAGCTATTTAAGAAATCCAGCTTCATTGACAAATCAAAATTAAGTAACACAGAAAAACTAGAAAATACATTCATCTAATAATGAAGAGAAATTGGAGGATGGAAATGAAAAAGAAAAAAGAAAAAAAAACAATTTCCCTAAAAGTGAGGCAGCCAACTTGAGAGAGAATTCATAAAATTATTATGAACATAACCATAGAACAGCAATTCATATTTCCTATCGTGGAGACCATCACACCTGTTCACCAAACTGCAAGGGGCTCAGTTCATAGAGTGAGAGTTGAAATGGAATGAAGGGTGTGTGTCATCAGGTCACCATGGTGATTGATCATGATAGAGCTCTCAGAGTGAAGGCAGATCTGCACACTGTGGGTTTATGGAAGGAGGTGGGTCAGGGATGGTCTGATGGATGGTGGGCATTAACAAGGGCACTTGGTGTGATCAGCACTGAGTGTTGTACATAGGTGATGAGTCTGAATTCTACTGAATTCTGAATTCTACTCCAGAAACCAATACTGCACTGTAAGCTGTAAGTTAACTAACAACAACAACAACAAAATACTCCTGGAGGGGGCACATAGGAGACTTAAATTTTCATTTCACGTCTCCTATTCTATAAAACTTTTATTAATAAGACATTTCAAAATGCCTTTCCAGGGGAGCTTGGGTGGCTCAGTTAATTAAGCATCTGCCATCGGCTCAGGTCCTTCTCTTGGAGTCCAGGGATCAAACCCAGCATCAGCATCCCTGCTCAGTGAGGAGTCTATTGCTCCCTCTACCCCTCACCCCACTTCTGCAGTTGCTCTCGCTCTCTCAGATAAGTAAGACCTTTAAAAAAAAATCGTTTCTACAGAGCTCCTGTTTTTCTTCCAGAAACCCCTTGGAGCCAAGGATGACAATTACTAATATTGTCTCAGGGCAGACTGCCTGAGCCACAAGCTATGGATGAAGAAATATCGCCCTCATTTTCCAATGAATCTCATTAGTTTGGTTTTGAAGTTTCCTTTTCTGCTGGGGCCAGAAAAATATTCTTCATAAACACTGGATTTCTCCTGCATTTCAGATTTTAAAGGCATTTCATACATTGACCTCCCTCTCCCCTGCCCTCCATCCTGAATTTCTGGTCTGCAATGATGGTAGTTCTCTTTGGACAGTGGGTCCTCCCCACCACTGGATGGGGCCAACCATGGTGTGTGAGCAGGTCATGGGGCTAGGCTACTCTTGCAGGCATGGGCTGTCCTTAAACAGACTCATAAGTTGAGGGTGGTCACAGCTGGGCAGAAACTTCTTGGCTGCTGAGGTCAATCTGGGCACTCTGAGTGTTTGGACCTGAAACCTCTCTCCTGGTTTCACCCCTTGTTCATCCACTCCTTTGTGCTGGCATGCAGGGTGCCACATCATTGCAAGCCCCTGCAGGACCAGCCATATGCTGTGTGGTCTCTTGGAAAGTGAAAATTTAGAACCCCTTCATCAAAGCACTAGGAGTAGTAGGCAGTTCCAGGCAATAAATATAATGTGTTTTCCTTTAAAATATTTTATGATTGGGGGCGCCTGGGTGGCTCAGTGGCTTAAGCCTCTGCCTTCGGTCTGGGTCATGATCTCAGGGTCCTGGGATCGAGTCCCGCATCGGGCTCTCTGCTCAGCAGGGAGCCTGCTTCCCCCTCTCTCTGCCTGCCTCCCTGCCTACTTGTGATCTCTCTCTCTCTCTCTCTCTCAAATAAATAAATTTTTAAAAAAAAATTTAAAATATTTTTGATTGGCATCTGGGTGGCTCAGTGGGTTAAGCCTCTGCCTTTAGCTCAGTTCATGATCTCAGGGTCTTGGAATCGAGTCCCGCATCCCTATTCCTCCTTTCTCTCTGCCTGCCTCTCTACCTACTTGTGATCTCTCTCTGTCAAATAAATAAATAAAATATTTTTAAAAATAAATAATAGGATTGGAAGAAAAAAACATGAATAACAGCATAAATTACAAATTAGAAAACAATCTTTTTGCTTCTTTAGGTAATGCAATCATAACATTTTATCCAATGATATCTACACTGATCATTTTTGACAATTTTATAAAGATTTATTATGTCATAAAAATGCATACTTTTAAGAACTTAATTTTTGAATAATATCATCAAATAATCTCTGTTATGTTGGTAAATGTCAGATAACAACTAATTTTAGTTTGTGACTTTGTGAGGATTTTTTCCTGTTGGTGGTGTGAATACATGTATACATATTTATAGAACTTTATATCTGTGATGGATGACATTGGATGGATTTCTGATATCAAAACAAACATTTTATTTAGGACCCCTAGAGCTGATTTTTTTGAAACACATTTTCCAAAAAGATTTAACTGTAAACAAATCAATGTCAGGAACCTGGATTTAATGTGAAGTGTACTTGGGCATTTTGATGTTTCTTCTGATGTTTGTCATAACTTAATGATGTATAAATAGCCTAAAGAGTTCTTTGCATGTGTACCTAATTCCCGTCAATGAAGAAGTAGGAGCTGAAAAACACCTGAAACTTCAATTTGGGAAATTAGGGACTGTCGTCTGGGAGACATAGATTGGAGAGAATTCAAGTGTTCCCTTGATTTTGAGCAGGGAGTGCAGGTTTATGAGGGAAAAATATAGGCATATGTTCTGAAAGAATGATGGTATGTGCTGGCAGCTAACAGGTGTTACATTGTCTCTATTTCAGTCCAAAATAGAAGGATATGTACCAAGATGTGGTCCAGTTGTAAGTGAGCAGTTCCATGTGCTGCAAGTCAAAACTTCACAGTGTTCTGAAAATTGAACCAGGAGATGTGTATATGTTTTATTCCTTATTGTCCCTTGCACTCTAGTTTGAGTGGTGTCTTAGCAAAAGTTCATTTTGAATCGTCTTTCACAATTCCAGTCCATCTTTTTTCTGATATACATTTGAAAGGAAAATGTCAATGATAAAATTTTGTTTTCCTACCATCCGATTTCATTGTAAGTGGTTGGCAACCTGCTTTGGGTCCATCATACCCCTGGAAGTTGGGAGTTTCATAGTTCATGGATAACCCATGCTACATGAGTCTTTGAGGAAATCTCATCCAGCTGTTACTTCAGGTCCAATTTCTGATAGATCTGAAGAATGACTTCTATTCTTTGAGCACCAATCATTTTGATATTTTCAGTAGTACTATAAGGTGAAATGCAAAGTATAAGCAATTGTGAAATTGTAAATAGTACAAGATTAAGATATTCAACAGTAAAATTTATAAATCTAGATGCAGGAGAATGCCACGTCTTGAAGGAGGCAGCTGAAGTACCAGGAAACAACATTCAACCCCTCTGGGGTAAATGTCAGTTGACATTTAAGGATTTATCTAGTGTGTGTAACTTACTGGTTTTTAATTTTTAATTTAATAATGGCATGTTCTTGAATATATGTAAAGGCAGTGAGGGAACTACAATAAAGATCCAGAAACCTTTGAGAGTGTGTTTACCAGCAGAGAAGTAGCTCTCCTTAGTGCAAAAGAGCAAAAATCACAACAATTCCTACCCAGAGAAAAATTGAGTTTCCATTAGATTTTGGTGTTTTGAACATATTACAGTACTGGCCTGGCCCTGCCTCTTGGGAAAGCAGTCTACTTAGTTGCCATCTGCTTCTTTTTCTGGGCTACAATCAGTTGAGGTCTACCATTAGTTTGGCTGTCCAGTTGGAGGTTGCAGCCATTTTAAAGAAATGGTAGACATGAATCCATGGCCTGTGCCTTCTAGTTTAGTGATGAGGAATAGTTGGTATGAATCCTCCCAGAGAGACTGAAGGGAGTCTTTGTGGTCTCATCTCCAGCTTGAAGGCCATGTTGATGTCTCTGTCTCCCAGGCACATGGTGTGGACAGACTGTTCCATAATGACTCATTTCTTTGAAGGGCCTATTTAGAGCTGTCATTTCTTACTAAGTCGTCATATCACCTTTATCTTGCTGGGCTCATATGCCCCTTGATTACATTTTCCTGATCTTTCAGCAATGATTTCAAACTATGAATGTTTAAGTCTCCCATGGGGAGTGGATCTAAGATTCAACAGTATTAAGGGAAGATCATTGGACCTTGGCAAATGGAAAGATACCATGGGTTTCACCAGTTGGTATTTGATGATGCCACTTATTTCTTCCACAAGGTGGAATGTTTAGGGAAGATAGGCCCAGTGGAAATATTGCATGATTGGGTAAATGTGGCAAATGGCCCAGCATGTGTCCTGTGAAATGGGACCCTCAGTCATTGCATATTTTCCAGTTTGGAAGTACTTTACTCAGTAACATTTATCTACACCTGAGGTTGTAGCTCTTAGACAGGGAAGGTTTCTATCCAAACCATTAGAGAAACACATCGTATCCTGAGATGATGGCAACCAGATTCCAGTCATCACATCTATGTTTCATTTATGCCTACTGTGAGCTTTATTATTTTCTTCCTTCTACTAACCTTGGCCTTCATTCTTTTTGTAGGCCCTATAGGCATAAGGTTAGAGTGATTTTTTTTTCTTGTTCCTGTATATATGCCTGTATTGTTATAAACTTCCCTCTTAGAACTGCTTTTGCTATGTCTGAAAGACTTGGGACTGCCATGTGTTCATTTTCATTTTCTCCATGTCATTTTTGATTTTCCCTTTTTCCATCAACTGATTGATTGCTTCATAGCATGATATTTAGCCTCCATGCTTTGGTGGTTTTTCCCAGTTGTTTTTTTTTTTTTTTTTTTTTTTTTTTTCTTGTGTTTGGTTTTTTGTTTTATACTGTTGTTGTTGGAAAAATTATATATGATTTAAACTTTCTGAAATTTATTGAGATTTGTTTTATGGTCTAACCCGTGAATGTGAAAGTACCATTTGCACTACAAGAGAATGTGGGTCCCATTGTTTTTGAATGGAATATTTTGTCTATACCTGTGAAGTCCTCTTAGAAGTGTCATTCAAAAACACAGGTTTCCGAATAAATGAAACAAGGTGGGATTGGGAGGGAGACAAACCATAAGAGACTCTTAATCTCACAAAACAAACTGAGAGTTGCCAGGGAGAGGGGCATAGGGAGAGGGTGGAGGGTTATGGACATTGGGGAGGATATATGCTATGGTGAGTGCTGTGAAGTGTGTAAGCCTGTAAATTCACAGACCTGTACCCCTGGGGCTAATAATACATTATATGTTAATAGAAAATTTTTAAAAATTAAAAGAAAAACACACAGGTTTCCTATTGCTTTTCTGCCGGGATGGTCTACCCATTCATACACACAGGGTGGTAAGCCTCTGCTATTATTGTATTACAGTCCATTTTTCCTTTATGTCTGTTAAAATTTGCTTTATGTATTTAGGTGCTCCAGTGTTGGGTGCATAGGCATTTACACTCTTGTATCCTCTTGTATTTATTGACCTGTATCATTATGTAATGTCCCTCTTTGTCTCTTGTTACAGCCTTTGTTTCAAAATCTATTATGTTTGATGCAAGTATTGCTACCCCAGAATTTTTACACTTCTGTTTGCATATTTTTTCATCCATCCTTTCACTTTCAGTTTCTGTGTATCATCAGGACTGGAGTGATTCTCAAGTAAACAGTGCATAGATGGGTCATGCTTTGTTATTCCATTCTGCCACTTTTTGTCTTTTCATTGAGTATTTAGGGCATTTACATTTAAAGTACTTATTGGAAGGTTTGTACTTATTGCCATTTTATTCATTGTTTTCTGGTTGGTTATATGGTTCTTCTCTGTTTCTTCTCTTGGTTTTTGTTGTTGTTTTAAAATCAATGGTTTTCTGCAGTGTTACTCTTGGATTTCTTTCTCTTTACTCATTTATCTATTTTTCATCTATTACAGGTTTGTGGTTTGTGGTTACCATGAGGCTCATGTATGACATCTAAAGTATAAGCCAGTCTATATTAGGTACATAGTCACTTATGTTTGAACACATTTAGAACTTTTTACTCCCCCCTCCATACTTGATGTTTATGTTGTCCTATTTTCCACCATTGTATTCATAATTTAATCATCTATTTATGACTTTTTCTTTTCCACTTAAAAGAGTCTCCACCCATTTCTTGTAATGCCATTTTAAGGGTGATAAACTCCTTTGAGTTCTTTTTTGTCAGAGAAACTCTTTGTCATTGCTTCAATTCTGAATGATCACCCTACTGGGTGGACTATTCATGGTTATAGGATTATTCCATTCAGAATGTTGAATAGATCATGTCATTGTCTTCTAGGCTGCAAGGTTTCTGCTGAAAAATCACCTGATGACTTTATGGGGTTTCCTGTACACAGAACTTGTTTCTTTCATGCTGTTTCTAAAGCTATTTCCCTTTAATTTTTGACATTTGAATTATTATATCATCCTGTGGGCCTCCGTGGATTTCCCTGATTTTGAAATCTCTATGTTTCCTGAATTTGAATGTCTGTTTCCTTCTTCACTTGAGGAAAGATTTCATCTAATATTTCTTAAAGTATGATTTCTGCCCTTTCTCTCTCTCTTCTCTATCTGACACCACAGTAAGGTGAATGTTTCTTTGCATCATGGAGTCCAAGAAACCCTTTAACCTAGCCTCATCTTCTTTATTTTTACTTTTCTTTTTACTGTCCAGCTTCCAAGCTTTCCATCACCTGATCTTCCAGATGACCAATCCAATCTTCAGAATCCACTAACCTACTTTAGATTCCCTATGTTGTATATTTGGTTTCAGTCAATATATTCTTTAGTGCTCTCTCTCTCCTTTAATTTATATATTGTATCTCTTGTTGAACTTCTCACTGAATACTTCGACTTTTTTTTTCTGCAGCCCAGTGAACATCTGTTATGATCATTACATTAAACTTCTTTTATTTAAATTTTAATTTATTTTTTTTTAATTTTCATTTCAGTGTTCTAGAATTCATTGTTAAAGCAACATATCCAGGGCTTCATGCAATATGTGCGCTCGATAATACCCACAACCAGGCTCACCTAACCTCCCTCCCCCACACCTCTAAACTCCTCAGATTGTTTCTCAGAGTCCACTGTCTCTCATGATTCATAACCCTGTGCAATTTCCCCCAACTCCCTTCTCCTCTCCATCTCCCCATGTCTTCTGTGTTATTACTCATTCTCCACAAATAAGTGAAACCAGATGATAATTGACTCTCTCTGCTTGACTTATCACTCAGCATAATCTTTTCGAGTACTGTCCATGTTGATAAAAAACGTGGGTATTCATCCTTTCTGATGGAGGCATAATACTCCATAGTGTATATAGACCACATCTTCCTTATCCATTTATCTGTTGAAGGGCATCTTGGTTCTTTCCAGTTTGGCGACTGTGGCCACTGCTGCTATGAACATTGGGGTACAGATGGCCCTTCTTTTCACTACATCTGTACCTTTGGGGTAAATACCCAGTAGTGCAATGGCAGGGTCATAGGGAAGCTCTATTTTTAATTTCTTGAGGAATCTCCACACTGTTCCCCAAAGTGGCTGCACCAAGTTGCATTCCCACCAACAGTGTAAGAGGGTACCCTTTCTCCACAACCTCTCCAAAACATGTTGTTTACTATCTTGTTAATTTTGGCAATTCGAATTTGTGTAAGATGATATCTCAATTTTTTTTTTAAAGATCATAGTCTTAGGAGTTTAATTTAGAGGAACTTTTCTTTTTTTTCTAACAAAAAAAAATGAATACTGTCAATGTGGTTTTGATTTGAATCTCCCTGATGGCTAGTGATGATAAACATTTTTTATGTGTCTGTTAGCCATTTGTATGTCTTCATTGGAGAAGTGTCTGTTCATGTCTTCTGCCCATTTTTTGACATGATTATGTGTTTTGTGTGTGTTGAGTTTGAGAAGTTCTTTATAGATCCTGGATAATAGTCTTTGTCTGTACTGTCATTTGCAAATATCTTCTTCCATTCTGTGAGTTGCTTCTTTGTTTTGTTGACTGTTTCCATTGCTGTGCAGAAGCTTTTGATCTTGATGAAGTCCCAAAAGTTCATTTTCACTTTTGTTTCCTTTTCCTTTGGAGACATATTTTGAAAGAAGTTACTGTGGCTGAAGTCGAAGAAGTTACTATGTTCCCCTCTAGGATTCTGATGGATTCCTGCCTCACGTTGAGGTTCTTATCCATTTTGAGTTTATCTTTGTGTATGGTGTAAGATTATTCTACACATAGCTATTCAATTTCCCCACACCAATTATTGAAGAGACTGTCTTTTTTCCATTGTATATTTTTTCCTGCTTTCTTGAATATTATTTGACCATAGAGTTGAGGGTCCATATCTGGGCTCTCTACTCTGTTCCACTGGTCTATGTGTCTGTTTGTATGCCAGTACCATGGTGTCTTGGTCATCACAGCTTTGTAGTAAAGCTTGAAATCAGGCAATGTGATGCCCCCAGTTTTATTTTTCTTTTTCAACATTTCCTTAGCGATTTGGGGTCTCTTCTGATTCCATACAAATATTAGAATTGTTTGTTCCAGGTCTTTGAAAATGCCAGAGGAATTTTGATCAGAATAACATTGAAAGTATAGATTCCTCTGGTAGTATAGATATATACTATGTAGATATATATGTGTATATATATATATATATATATAGTATATATTTTAACAATATTTATTTTTTCCAATACATGAGAATGGAGTGGCCTTCCATCTTTATGTGCCTTCTTTCATGAGTGCTCTGTAGTTCACTGAGTGCCAATCCTTTATCTCTTTGGTTAGATTTATTCCCAGGTATCTTATGGTTCTTGGTGCTAGAGCAAATGGAATTGGTTCTCTAATTTCCCTTTCTGTGTTTTCATTGTTAGTGTATAAGAAAGCAACTGATTTCTGTACATTGATTTTGTATCCTGCCACATTACTGAATTGTTGTATGAGTTCTAGTACATTGGGGGTGGAGTCTTTTTGGTTTTTCCATATAAAGGATCATGTCATCTATGAAGAGAGAGAATTTGAGTCCTTCATTGCCAATTTGAATACCTTTTATTCCCCTTGTTTTCTGATTGTTGTTGCTAGGACTTCTAGTACTAGGTCGATCAAGAGTGGTGAGAGTGGGCATCCTTGTCATGTTTCTGATCTCAAATGGATGGCTGTCAGCTTTTCCCATTGAGAATGATGTTCACTGTGAGTTTTTCATAGATAGGTTTTATGAAGGTGAGAAATATTCCCTCTATCCTTACACTTTGAAGTGTTTTAATCAGAAACAGATGCTGTACCTTGTCAAATGCTTTTTCTGCATCAATGGAGAAGACCATATGGTTCTTCCTTCTCCCCCTTATTGATATGTTCTATCACATTGATTTGTGAATGTTTAACCACCCTTGTAACCCAGGGATAATTCCCACCTGGTCATGGTAGATAATCTTTTTAATATAGTATTGGATCCTATTAGCTAGGATCTTGTTGAGAATCTTAGCATCCATATTCATCAGGGTTATTGGTCTGAAATTCTCCTTTTGGTGGGGCCTTTGCCTGGTTTGGGCATCAGGGTAATGCTGGCTTCATAAAAAGAGTCTGGAAGTTTTCCTTCTGCTTCAATTTTATGAAAAAGCTTCAGGAGAATAGGTATTATATCTTCTTTGAAAGTTTGGTAGAATTCCCCAGGGAATCAATCAGGTCCTGGGCCATTGTTTTTTGGGAGGTTTTTGATCACTGCTGCAATCTCGTTACTAGATATTGGTCTATTCAGGTTGTCAATTTCTTCCTGATTCAGTTTTGGATTTAGTTTTCCAGGAATGCATCCATATCATTTAGGTTGCTTAACTTCTTGGCATATAACTATTGATAATAATTTCTGATGATTGTTTCTATTTCCTTGGTGTTAGTTGTGATCTCCCCCTTTTCATTCATAATTAATGTGGGTCTTCTCTCCTTTCTTTTGGATTAGTTTGAGCAACAGTTTATCAATCTTATTTATTCTTTCAAAAATCCAGCTTCTACTTTCATGGATGTGTTCTACTGTATCTCTCTCATTGATCTCTGCTCTAATCTTGATTATTTCCCTTGTTGTGTGTGGAGTTGGCCTAATTTGTTATTGATTCTCTAGTTCTTTAAGGTGTAAAGACAGCTGGTGTCTTCTGGATATTTCAGTATTTTTGAGGGAGGCTTGTATGGCTATGTATTTCTCCCTTAGGACCACCTTTGCTGTATCCCATAGGTTTTGGACTGATGTGTCTTCATTCTCATTGGTGTCCATGAATTGTTTAAGTTCTTTGATTTCCTGGATGAATTGTTTAAGTTCCTCTTTGATTTCCTTGTTGATCTAAGCCTTCTTAAGCAGGGTGGTCTTTAGCTTCCAGGTGTTTGAATTCCTTCCAAACTTTTTCATGTGATTGAGCTCCAGTTTCAAAGCTTTGTGATCTGAGAATATGCAGGGAATAGTCTCAATCTTTTTGTATCCGTTAGCCCTGATTTGTGACTCTGTATGTAGACTATTCTGGAGAAGCTTCCATGTGCACTCCGGAAAATGAGTATTCTGTTGTTTTAGGGTGGAATGTTCTGTTTATATCTATGAAGTCCATCTGCTCCAATGTGTCATTCAATGCTGTTGTTTCTTTATTGATTTTCTATTTGGATGATATGTCCATTACAGAGAGTGGTATGTTAAGATTCCCCCCTATTAATGTATTTATATTAATATGACTCTTTATCTTGATTAACAGGTTTCTTGTGTAATAGGCTGCTCCCATAATGAGGGCATAAATATTACAATTGTTAGATCTTCTTGGTGGGCAGTCACTTTAAGAATGATGTAGTGTCCTTCTGCATCTCTGACTACAGTCTTTACTTTAAAATCTCATTTATCTAATATGAGAATTGCTACCCCAGTGTTCCTTTGAGGCCCATTGGCATGAAAGTTGCTTCTCCATCCCTTCACTTTCAGTATGGATGTATCCTTAGGTTCAAAATGGGTCTCTTGTAGACAACATATAGATGGGTCCTGTTGTTTTATCCAATCTGCAACCCTGTGCCATTCTATGGACACATTTAGGCCATTCACCTTGAGAGTGATTATTGAGAGATATGTTTTAATTGATATCGTGTTACCTGTGAAGTCTTTGTTTCTATAGATTGCCTCCATCAGTTTCTGTTCAGTGATATTCTTGGGTTTTTCCTCTTTTACAGAACCCCTGTTAATATTTCTTGTAGTGCTGGCACGGTGGTCACATACTCTTTTAAATCTTGCCGGTCTTGGAAGCTCTTTATCTCTCCATCCATTTTGAATGTTAGTCTTGCTGGATAAAGTATTCTTGGCTGCATGTTCTTCTCATTTAGTGCCCTGAATACATCTTGCCAGCCCTTTCTGGCTTGCCAGGTTTCTGTGGACAGGTCTGACATTATTCTGATGGGCTTTCCTCCATACATAAGGGATTTCTTCCCCCTTGCTGCTTTCAAAAGCTGCTGTCTAAAATTATGATTCATCATTTTCACAATCAGGTGTCTCGAGGTCTTTCTAGAATCTATGATCTTAGGGGGAAACCCTTCTGCCTCTAGGACATGAAGATTGGTTCCATTTACCAGATTCGAAAATTTCCATGGAGAATTTGTTCTACTATATCAGCTAGTCTTCTTTCTTTCTCCCCGCCTCAGGGATTCCAATAATTCTGATGTTGGAACATTTCATGATGTCATTTATTTCCCTAATTCCGTTTTCATGGCTTCTAAGGTGATTGTTCCAGGTGTCCTCCTGATCCTATCAGTTTTTCCTCCAGATCACTAATTCTATCTTCTGCCTCAGTTATCCTAGCTTTTAGAGAATTTAGATTAGAGCATTCTTAACACTTCCATGGTGGCTTTCACTTCTTCCCTAATTAATCCCATTTTGTCATTAAAGTTTTCTCCAACCTAGCCATTGCCTGGATAATTGTTAGCCTGAATTCCCTTTCTGACATACTGTTTATGTCCATATTCAATAGCTCTGATGGAGAGGGCACAGTATTTGAATTTTTCCTCTGTTGGGCATTCCTCCTCCTAGTCATTTTGGTGAGAGATGGCTGAGGGAATGTGTACCTGAATGTTTCAACCATGGTGCAGGCAAGGTGCAGTCTGTAACACTTCTGAGCATTTGGGAGTCCTCACCAAAAAGACAGAAAAGAAAAAAGTGGCAGAGAGAGAGAGAGAGAGAGAGAGAGAGAGGAAAAAATAAAAGAGATGACCCAGCCCGAATGGGCCCCAAAGGTAAGATTTATAAATTATACAAACAAAAGCAGACAGACAAAAGACCAACAAAAAAGCAAATGACAAGGGAAAAAAAAAAAAAGAACCCAGCCAAAATGAACCCAAAGTATAACATTTATATACTACTAGAGCAAAAACAAATACACAGAAACATTGACAGAAGAAAAACATGGGAGGGTTGTTATAAATTCTCAGTGTGTGCAAGGAAGATTATTTTTATTCTCCCTGGATGTATCTTCATATATTTGTTAAAGGACTCCACTTTCTTGAGATAAAGGGGGATTAAAAATGGTGTGTGTATATATATAGATAGATAGATAGATAGATAGATAGGGGAAAAGAGATTACCTTGAAACTTATCTCTATATGAATATTAAATATAATAAAAAATAAAAATAAGAACAAGAACCATATGATACTCTCCATAGATGCTGAAAAAGCATTTGACAAAGTACAGCATCCTTTCCTGATCAAAACTCTTCAAAGTGTAGGGATAGAGGGCACATACCTCAATATTATCAAAGCCATCTATGAAAAACCCACCGCAAATATCATTCTCAATGGAGAAAAACTGAAAGCATTTCCGCTAAGGTCAGGAACACGGCAGGGATGTCCGTTATCACCACTGCTATTCAACATAGTACTAGAAGTCCTAGCCTCAGCAATCAGACAACAAAAGGAAATTAAAGGCATCCAAATTGGCAAAGAAGAAGTCAAACTATCACTCTTTGCAGATGATATGATACTATATGTGGAAAACCCAAAAGACTCCACTCCAAAACTGCTAGAACTTGTACAGGAATTCAGTAAAGTGTCAGGATATAAAATCAATGCCCAGAAATCAGTTGCATTTCTCTACACCAACAACAAGACAGAAGAAAGAGAAATTAAGGAGTCCATCCCATTTACAATTGCACCCAAAACTATAAGATACCTAGGAATAAATCTAACCAAAGAGACTAAGAATCTATACACAGAAAACTATAAAGTACTCATGAAAGAAATTGAGGAAGACACAAAGAAATGGAAAAATGTTCCATGCTCCTGGATTGGAAGAATAAATATTGTGAAAATGTCTATGCTACCTAAAGCAATCTACACATTTAATGCAATTCCTATCAAAGTACCATCCATTTTTTTCAAAGAAATGGAACAAATAATCCTGAAATTTATATGGAACCAGAAAAGACCTCGAATAGCCAAAGCAATATTGAAGAAGAAAGCCAAAGTTGGTGGCATCACAATTCCAGACTTCAAGCTCTATTACAAAGCTGTCATCATCAAGACAGCATGGTACTGGCACAAAAACAGACACATAGATCAATGGAACAGAATAGAGAGCCCAGAAATAGACCCTCAACTCTATGGTCAACTAATCTTCGACAAAGCAGGAAAGAATATCCAATGGAAAAAAGACAGCCTCTTCAACAAATGGTGTTGGGAAAATTGGACAGCCACATGCAGAAAAATGAAATTGGATCATTTCCTTACACCACACACGAAAATAGACTCAAAATGGATGAAGGATCTCAATGTGAGAAAGGAATCCATCAAAATCCTTGAGGAGAACACAGGCAGCAACCTCTTCGACCTCAGCCGCAGCAACATCTTCCTAGGAACATCGCCAAAGGCAAGGGAAGCAAGGGCAAAAATGAACTATTGGGATTTTATCAAGATCAAAAGCTTTTGCACAGCAAAGGAAACAGTTAACAAAACCAAAAGACAACTGACAGAATGGGAGAAGATATTTGCAAATGACATATCGGATAAAGGGCTAGTGTCCAGAATCTATAAAGAACTTAGCAAACTCAACACCCAAAGAACAAATAATCCAATCAAGAAATGGGCAGAAGACATGAACAGACATTTCTGCAAGGAAGACATCCAGATGGCCAACAGACACATGAAAAAGTGCTCCACATCACTTGGCATCAGGGAAATACAAATCAAAACCACAATGAGATACCACCTCACACCAGTCAGAATGGCTAAAATTAACAAGTCAGGAGATGACAGATGCTGGCGAGGATGCGGAGAAAGGGGAACCCTCCTACACTGTTGGTGGGAATGCAGGCTGGTGCAGCCACTCTGGAAAACAGCATGGAGGTTCCTCAAAATGTTGAAAATAGAGCTACCCTATGACCCAGCAATTGCACTGCTGGGTATTTACCCTAAAGATACAAACGTAGTGATCCAAAGGGGCACGTGCACCCGAATGTTTATAGCAGCAATGTCTACAATAGCCAAACTATGGAAAGAACCTAGATGTCCATCAACAGACGAATGGATAAAGAAGATGTGGTATATATACACAATGGAATACTATGCAGCCATCAAAAGAAATGAAATCTTGCCATTTGCGACGACGTGGATGGAACTAGAGGGTATCATGCTTAGCGAAATAAGTCAATCGGAGAAAGACAACTATCATATGATCTCCCTGATATGAGGGAGAGGAGATGCAACATGGGGGGTTAAGGGGGGAGGAGAAGAGTAAATGAAACAAGATGGGATTGGGAGGGAGACAAACCATAAGTGACTCTTAATCTCACAAAACAAACTGAGGGTTAATGGGGGGATGTGGGGGGTGGGATTATGGACATTGGGGAGGGTATGTGCTATGGTGAGTGCTGTGAAGTGTGTAAACCTGGCGATTCACAGACCTGTACCCCTGGGGATAAAAAGATATTATATGTTTATGAAAAATAAAATTAAAAAAAAAATAAAAAATAAAAAAAAAATAAATAAAAATAAAAAATAGTAAAGAAAATGAAAAACAGGTATACATATCAAAAAAGTTCATTTTAAAAGGTTATTATGGAATTTGTTGTACTGAATATGTGATGGTAAATCGGTTAAAAAATATTTTAAAAATGAAAAGAACGTGAATATGGGGCACTTGGGTGGCTCAGTGGGTTAAGCCTCTGCCTTCAGCTCAGGTCATCTTCTCAGAGTCCTGGGACCAAGACCCGCATCAGGCTTTCTGCTCAGCAGAGAGCGTGCTTCCCCCTCTCTCTCCGCCTGCCTCTCTGCCTACTTGTGATCTCTCTCTCTCTCTCTGTGTCAAATAAGTAAAAATCTTAAAAAATAAAAAAAGAATGTGAATAGTGGAAACGAATTAAAAATAAAAGTTGCATCTATGAAGTAGTGGTTGTTGTCTTCTTGTTTTATGTTTTTGTTTTTTGGGGTATTTTTTGTTTGTTTGTTTGTTTGGCTGGCTGGCTTTCTGGGGAAGAGGCCTGCTGCATGGTTTTTCAGGCAGTCTCGCTAGAGCTGAGTCCTCCTGCCCCCTATTAAGGGACTGGGCTCTGAGGAAACCAGTTTTCAGGCTTTTGTTCTCTATCAGGTTGTTTGTTTTGTTTTTTGCTTGCCTTGGCGGCTTTTGGTGGTTCCTTGGCGGTTTAGAGGAAAGCAAACTGCACCCAGACCTCCACCTCAGAGAGAAGCCTCAGTCTGTTCCCCTCTGGGTGCTCCAGAGCACATAAATTCCCCCTCTGCTGCTGGTAAAGCACATCCCCAGTCACGGTCTCTGGGGTAGCAGGAACTCCTGCTTTTACCCAAAACCATGAGAAGTACTAGTCCAGACAGCTGGCTTCCAGCAGCTGCCTCTGTTTGAGCAGAGCCAGGGCACCAGAGAGGTCCCAGCCAGAGACAGCACACTGAGGTTTTCAAGCTGGCCTGGGCTGGGAGTGTTCAGACTCTCCAGGTCCTAGAGAAAACTGGCTAGTGACTGCACAGGCCTCTCTCAGGGGAGGATGTGGAACACGACTCAGACCCCAGTGGCACAGTGCACATGCAGAGTGCAAAAGGCTGCAGTTCTAGTGAGCACCAGCTGGCATCCTCACCAGACCCTCTCAGGCACACCACCACACAGATGCTCTAACGTGTGCCAGTGGCTCAGTGACCAAGGCCTGGCTTCTTTGCTGCACTCTGGCTCAGCACCAGCAGTGGCTGTCCTGGGTCCGTGGGCTTAAGCCCCTGTCCCTAACCACCCAATTCTACCAGTTTCCCCTTAAGATCTTTTGCTCCTTTTGAGTGCTTTAAACCAGACTCCAAGTTAATGCTGGTCCCCAGACACGGGGCACTCTCATATTGGGGTATTACTTCCCAATTTGTTGCTTCTGGTGGCTCCCTCTCCCTTTTGTTTATCTTCCAATATCAGTTTGATGTTTCCACTCTCCTTTACCAGTCCACTGGCATCTTCTGCCCCCATAGAGATCCAGAAGTGTATAATTCTAATCTCACACTGATTTCATAGGTGATCATAGTTCTTTGGTAGATGATCAACTCACTTTAGGAGACCAGTTGAAATGGTGCCTCCTACTTCTCCGCCATCTTTAAACTTATTTTATTTATTTATTTATTTATTTGACAGACAGAAATCACAAGTAGGCAGAGAGGCAGGCAAAAAGAGAGCAGGGAGGAGGCAGGCTCCCTGCTGAGCAGAGAGCCCGATGCGGGGCTTGATCCCAGGACCCTGAGATCACTACCTGAGCTGAAGGCAGAGGCTTAACGCATTGAGCCACCTAGGCGCCCCCTACTTTAAACTTCTTATCAGGAATATTGTTTACCTCTGTTTCACTTAGTTCCTTTTCTGAAGTTTTATATTGTTCATCCATCTGGAGCATATTTCTCTTTCATCTCATTTTATTTGACTTTTTGTGTTGTTACTGTTGTTGTTGTTGTTGTCCTTTTTAATGATTTACACAGAAAAGCTATTCTCCTAAAGTTGAAGGAATGGTCTAGTGTATTGTCATCTCTTCTGTAGACTGCGTGTGCTTGGTGACTGAATGGTTGGTCGGAGATGTGAACAGCATGTGCTATGGGCCTAGGACACTATGTATGGGCCGCCTGATGGAGTAGCCAGATCTGAATTTGTGTGAGCCAGGGCTCTCTGGGCAGAGAATACCCTGACAGAACATCTTAAGGTAGAATGGATGGGGTTGACGGTGGTCCTAGGGCTCTCTGTTCAGCAGTCTCCCTAGTAATGCAGCAGGAGGTGAACTGGGTGCAAGGTGGGGTCTCCCAGTGTGCTCAGTACCAGGTGAACCCTGGTGCAGCAATTGGAGCCAATGAGCAGGGTTGTGGAGAGCGCCTACTGATGGTGGCTGGAGTTGAGGTGGGAGTCACACCAAGAACCTGGGGTTCTGGGGGAAGAAGACACCCAGTCAAGGAGGCTGAAAACAATGCAGGCAGGAATCAGGAGGCCCCAGAGCACTCTGCACCAGGGATGCCCTAGTAAGACTTCTGGAGTTCAATTTCTGTGGGCATGGATGATTCTGTGGTTCTTTACACCTGTGGCACATTGGCAAGACAGCTGGATATGCACTGAGACGCTGACTGGGATTTCTCACTGTACGCTGCTCTGGGGCCACCTCAGTGGGATGACTGGGACTGGTGTGGGCTAGGGGCCTGGGGCTGAGAAGATAGGTGAGCTAGGACTCCCAGACCCTGCTCCTGTGTCTGTTATCAATTTGAAGAGATAGTGTAAACCATAGACTTGCCTGCCCTTCCAACTGGGGGAGTGTTCCAGCTACTTCTTTGCCATTTGGCAGAGTTGAAGGGCTGTTTTATTTATATTCTAGTTGTGCTTTTATTTTTTAAAAGATTTTATTTATTTGACACACAGAGAGAGAGAGAGATCACAAGGGGGCAGGGAGGCAAGCAGAGATAGAGGGAGAAGTCCGATGTGTGGCTCGATCCCAGGACCCTGAGACCGTGACCTGAGCTGAAGGCAGAGACTTAACCCATTGAGCCACCCAGGCGCCCCTAGTTGTGCTTTTGACACCAGCTTTTCTTCTGTGCCCCATGGCTGACAAGTCTGCCCATGGTGCCTCCATACTAACACTCTCCACTCCAGTTTGCAGTGCCAGGAGTGGGGATTGCCTTCACAACAGTGTCTCTGTCTCCCTTATTGTTGATTTAGATAGGGTGTGTCCACAGATAAAGGAAGTGATTTCAGGGACTTTCTACATCACCATCTTGGATCAGCTGGGTTTCTATTTCTGATCATGTTTCTAGTGGTTCCTGTAATAATCCCAGGATGCAACTCTAAGCCTTCTGCCACCCTGGGAAGTAGTCTGCATCCATTTTAACACTTCTGCTTTTATGGGAGTGAGAGTCCTGCTCTGGTCACTGGTTTTATTTTTTTTTTCTTATTGTTTTAAAAAAGATTTTATTTATTTGACAGAGAGAGAGATCCCAAGTATGCAGAGAGGCAGGCAGAGAGAGAGGGGGAAGCAGGCACCCTGCCAAGCATAGAGCCCAATGCAGGGCCCAATCCCAGTACCCTGAGACTATGATCCAAGCCAAAGGCAGAGGCCCAACCCCTGAGCCACCCAGGCACCCCATCCCCTAGTTTTAAACACTGTGCTTACCTCTGGCTGACTCTGTCACCTGGATGACTGCTTCTATTCCCCTGTGGACATGCAATTTCAGGTGCCTCAACCTAAGTCAAAACACAGACATCAGTGTACACATGGCTTAAGACTTACTCACATTTGGTGTTTCCATTTCCTTTTGAAGCATGTAAATGTTTACATGCTTGTGTTCCCATCTATGTCTTCCCATTTGAAAAAACTATTTCATTAACCATTTATGTGTAAATGCTTTGGGAAAAGAGGGTCTTATAACATACCAGTACAATCCTCACCTGACAATTCTCTTTCAGTTTCTACTCTCTGGGAGGGATGATCTGGAATCTAAGATGATGGCTAAGATGAAAGTGGTGGCAGTGGACAGAAGCACCTTAACTAAAATTTATATTTGGCAATAAATTTTATAAAATTTCTTAATTGAATGTGGGTGGTGAGGTATGGGAGTGTTACAATATCTGTCAATCTTCTGGTTTGATCACTGGATAAATCTTGAATAATTTAGTGAAGTGGGAGAGACTGGAAGAGAAAGCTTATTTCCTAAGTAGTTGCCATCCAGTTTCCTACTGACCATGGGAAGATAAAACACTGGGAAGACTTAGAAGTGAATCTGCCAAGCAGCTGGATGGATACCTGAGAGACTCAGGAGAAAAGTCTGCATGAAAGCATAATAGGAAGTTGCCAGCTTATTGATGCTACTGAAAGCCTGTCTCTGCCATTTATACCTTCTGCTGTAGGTCAGTCATGTTGATTGTTCAGAACCACACATGTTGACTAATTCTGATCTGACACATTCAGTTAACAGATCTCTCTATTCAGATTTGGCAACTCTTCCTCCTTCAAGTCACAGGCTGCCTAAGTTTTCTCTTACACAAATAATCTTTCACATTTGCATGACAAGGATAACACAAGTGGCTCCTAACTCAATCCTGTGAACATGGGTAGACTTAACATGAACACGTGGATATAGGACAGAAAAGGTGATTATCTAGATGTTAGGCAAGAACTGTTGTCTGATTTGTTAGGATGTTTCTGCCAGCACTGAGCTTATCACCTCACAGACACGTTTTTGTCCCCTCTACATAGAAAGTCATTGTTTATGGAAACCCTCTGTTCATAATGTAAAGTTCTGACAAGAGCAGACCCATTATAAATATGAAGATCTACATTCTCAAGAACAACAGGAATACCTTTGTTTGTCAAAATGAAGGAAACTAAAAAAAAATTTGGTTGGTTCTAAAAAGGATTTAAGGTACACCATACTATACCTCCTTATATTTAGGTCTTCCTTATTGTAAACTGCACAATTCATCTGATCAATGGTAGGTCAGTTTCAAAGGAAATATTTAAAAGAATATGCTAATAGCTTCAGAATTAGAGCAATTTCAGAATATACTACTTTCTTTTTTTTTTTTTTTCCATGACACAATTTTTAAACCATTTTATTAAGGTACAATTGACATAGAAAAGCTGCCCATATTTAATGTACACAACTTACTGAGTTTGAGGATAACTGCACCCCCAAAACTATCATGAAATAATTGTGAAAGGATTGATTTCCGAATCTTGAGCTATCTCCTCCTCTTTTATTTTTGAATGGGGCAGATAAGAAAAAAATGCAAATACTAGGTTATAAAATATAAATATTTGCTTCCAAAGTGCTAATACCTCCCTACAAATGTATATTGATATTGCTTCTTGAATTACTTGCAAAATAAAATGAGAAGTATGGAAATGATGCGCTTCAAGTTTGGAGTTAGTAAATTTCCAAAGCAAAATATCTGATGATGTAAAAGTACATGACGTTATACAACTGGTTCCAAGAAGACAGCACCTTCTGGGAAGGAAATACTCATGATATTTGGAATAAGACTTTATAAGCTATATGCCAAGAGGAATAATCACAAGGTATAAATAAGGTAAACTTATTCTGTTTATGTGATGTATGTATCATATTGCATATAATTATAGCTCAAAAAGATATTTTCACATGCTCTATTCTAGAGATATTCTTGTTTTCATTTTCATTTTATGATCCATGATCCATCCAAAATTGATTTTGGATTATAATGTGACACTTTTCCCAAAAATAGAAAAGGAAGGAAAACTTTCAAATTTGTTCTTTGAAGCCAATATTACCCTGATATGAAACCAGATAAAGACACCACAAAAAAAGAGAACTACAGGTCAATAATTCTGATGAACATAGTTGCAAAAATCTTCAACTGAATATTACAAATTGAATCCAACAACATGTTAAAAAAAATCACTTACCTTGATTGAGTGAGATTTATTCCTGGGAGGCAAGTGTGGTTCAGAATTTACAAGTCAATCAACATGGTATATATCATCAACCTGCAGAAGGAACTCAATGAAGAGGGTTTACTTATTGTGCCCCTCTGCTCTTTGTTCTCTCAGAAGAACACTACGAGATCCACTTGCCAAATGGGAAAACTGGCATCCAAGATCAAGGAATTAGAACTCCAGCTGAGCTATTCCACAGATGAATCCAAGAATGCTCAAGGTCCAAGTGGATATGACTGTGGATACTGACAGAATCAGTTAATTCCTCATGATTCTTGACGACTGGAGGAACATGCAATGTGGGAAAAACAGACAGAAGCTATATGTGTGTGTGTTAGAGATTCAGCTACTCAATTTGTGTCCTGAACTCCCCTCAAATTTCACCTCTGGTCACTATTACTAGCAGGTGAATGTGAGACAAAACAAGGAATGGGATCTGGAGTTTGCTGAGAATCTGTTTACCAACAAAGAGAGATCCAGTGGTTTGCAGAGCTTCAGTTCTGCACCTTAAGTTTGAAACAAGAAAGCTACTTGTCTGCCAGCACTAAGTCATCAAATCCCCTCTGGGTAAATGCCCAGTTACACTACGTGGGAATTTTCCTGGATATGGATTTTTGAAAATTTCCTTTTGTGACATTAGCGATGGAACCCATATCTTTACATCTACCATAATTTCAATTTCTGAGTTACTGTGCTGATCCTTTTAGTTTCTGAGCCCACGTAATGGTGATCAAAGCTCTCTGAATGTCTTGTGAGAAACGTTTCGCTCCTCCATCATGATGAGACATAGGCCAATAAATCCAATAATAAAACACTTTTATAACAAATGTCTTTCTGCTCATAGCTATGATCTTTTTCAGTTAATGCACATATTGGACAAAGTATTAGTATAAAACTATGGAACATTCATGAGTCATGGACACAGATTCGATTAATTGGAACATAAGTTGAATTTGAAGTGTTAATGATCATGGTCAGAAAGTTAAAAATAGCATCAGTAGTAAAATAAAAACACACCAAATGCCAGAATAAGTGTGCTAAAGCTTACATAGAACATCTAAAAGAAAATTATATAAACCAAGTAGTTACAGAAGAACACAAAGGGTGGGATATACCATGGCAAAGGGTTGGAAGATTTAATATTGTAAAATGGTATTTAAAGAAAACTATATAGATTTAATCAATCCACCATCAAAATTATTGACAGAATGTACTACTTTCAATATCTTCATTACTAGTACAACCCTATTCTCAACACGTGAATCAAAAACATGTGGAACTCTGTAGTTGTATGTAAACATATTTGTCACTTTCAGTAGCCATCTTCCAGGTGAAAGGAGATTGGAGAGAGAAAATGAAGGCCTGTCCTGGAACAGAAATCTGAATATCTGGGAACAAATTCGCATCTGGTTCCACACAGTTGAATAAAAAGCTCTTTTATTCTATTAATATAATCCATAAAGTTCACAACTCCAACCCCAGAAACCTTTATGTTACCAATATCATAAGGTACAATGATTATTCCTGAAAAATTAGAACCAGGGAAGTGGTAATTCAGGAGACCTTCTGTTGTTTTAAAACAATGAAACAGGCCAAGTTTTCTCTGGTTGCCTTCCTGTTGTGCATGACCATATCTGATGGGAAGTGCTGCTCCTCATTCTTGGGGGCTGCCCCCATCCCCAAACCCACATCAGCTCCCCATCCCAGGCTTGGGCTGCAGCTGGGTGGGCAAGTCCCTGCAGGAGAGCCCCTTGGTGCTGTCTGTGCATGTGCCCTCTCATTCATGGTTGAATACTCCTTTGTATTCTGCTTAATGCCTTTACTTGCATCTCAGTGACCCCCTTTTCATTTTTTGCAGTTGCTCTAGGGAGCACAGTATGCAGCTTTACCATTATCAGAATCCACTTAGAGTTAAGAGTGTACTAGTTTAATAAACATCCGGTTGTCAAATCCTTACCACAGGACAGTTCCATGTTTCTCTTTCTACCCATTGTGCTCTTCTCATAGATTTTACATCTCTCCATGTTAGAACCTCCACAATGCAGTGGGAAGTTTTTGCCCTATGTAGTCCCAGGTTTTGGAAACAAATGAAGAAGGAAAAATTGTTAGTATATATTTGGGGACAGAGGCTTAGGGGATCTGAGGATTCACTGCTTCTCTTTTGAGTTCACTGCACTGTTTGATTCCACGAGTGAACGTGGGGGAGGTAGGCCACTTGACTTATTTTACAGACCAACATTGCTCCAAGCGTTTAAATATATCACATGAGGTAGTCTACCTAGAATTACAAAAGAATTACCTCCCATCAACTGTTAATGAGTTGCTTGGTAGGCACAGAGTTTTTGTAGAAAGAACCTTAAGCAGAGTGTTTAGAAAGTGCTGGGGACTCAGTGGACCTGAAACAGCACTCCAATAGTCAGAGCCACACCCTTGAAGTAGAACAGCACCATCCTGGAAAGATGCTTTCTAACATTGCAAGCAAGTGGTACCACAAGGGACTTCCCCTGCACTAACTTCTCAGCCAGAGTACTGCCTCTGTTCAAGTACAAGGGGGATGTGTCTCACCATGGCTGCCATCCAGCACAAGAGTTGACTGGCAAGGTTTATGAGGTCTTGTCTGGGGCAGTAATGGGGGAAAGAACAGGTCTTTGACAAAGAACAGGGTGCATCAGCCAGAAGACCCCTTCATTGTTCACAGCCTGGTGTCCAGCAGAAGGTTCTAGGGGCTGCAGTGGAAAATATTTGTCAGAAGAAAGATTCAAGTCATTCCTACTACAATTTCTTGAAAGCCAACTGGGGTTAAGCAGGAAGCACCAGGACACTATAAATATACCACCATCAGCAGTAGTTCAGAACTACAATGTTGCAGTATTGAAAACATGTGGACTGAGTATATTTCATAGGCGTGATGGACCAGAGGGATCTACTGGGGACATTAGGGTTGGAGACTGTCCATGATCATGCAGGAGCTCTTGGGAGCAGGCCACAGACAGAACCTGGGTCTTCTGAATCTCAAGCTGTTCCTACTTCATTGCATAACATTGTGAATGAAGAAAATGACTCAAGGCTTCTGATTGGTTTTATGAAATAGAAAGAAATGTGGCCTCCTTTTTATACATCATTTATGCTCAGAACTCTGGGTCCAAAGAGTTTCTCTGCACTACCACACTGTTATTCTCTGGACTGTCATTCTCCAGTAGTTGTGCCAGAGCAGATTGGAGGAGGGAGAAAGATAAAGGGAGACTGAGTCGTCTTCTGTGAAAATGGTATAATTTCCTGTATCATTAAAGATGATAAAGTCTTGCCCATTGGATCTTTCACAATTTGGGGGAAGTGGGCACTAGTTCACATGAGCCAACACCCTGTTATACAAGCAGATGTTGAACAGCAACAAAAGTATAAATTATGCACATGCAGTTGGAGACCTGTTAAGATCAGTTGGCTAAGGTGACATAGGAAGAGTAGGCTGAAATTAAGACCTTTATTTTCTGTTTGAGAAGAGATCCTTCCTCTCCACTACCTGATCATCAAAGGGGCAAAATTTCTGCAAATGCTGTTACAGTGTGTGTACAAACCAGGAGGTGGTGTGTGATGTCAGGGATGCCCAGGATACCATCCTTGCTCACAGGATCCTGGAAATTCAGGATCCACCTGTGAATGGCTGTGTGAGTTTAGTGGTCTTTCTGCCTCAGACTCGAATAAGGCGGGCTTTGGTCAGTCCCTCCTGGGTTGAGGGCAAGAAAGGAGAACAGGAGGAAGTGGCTGGCTCAGAGTCGCCCTGTGCAGTGATGTGGTTGTCCCCTGCCAGGCCCTGGGGCCATCTGCACCATCTCCCTTGGGGCCTTTCTTTGTGTTTCTTCTCTTTATCAACTGGGTTTGCCACTAGGTATAGTTCTCATTACGTGATAGAATAAAGGTGGAATAACAGCTCTGGCCGCATGAGTGCAGTGCAGGTTAAAAGAAAGACGAGACACAAATGTGAGGTTCTTTTCCTAACTTGCTTTTCTCAGGGCTGTCTATGAACTCTGCCCACTGTGGAGAGGGGCACAGTTGTCCTAGAACATGTGGCTTGAGACGTGGCTGTGGCAGAAAGAGTGGGGGCTAAGGGCAACTCTAGCCAGCTGCGTCTGTGAGCAGCTGGAACTGCTCTTCCCTGACTCTGATCATGCTTTCCTGAATCTAATCCAAGTTTCATGTGAGGAATGCCCTGAGCACAGGATTTGACTATACCATGGTTAGCTGCACTAATTAGATGAATTCTTAGAAGAGCATTTGGTTGGTTGCCAGTAGTTTTGCAACTCAACCAATAGTTGGTTGCACATAGTTCATAAAGCCCAATGCTTTTTCTTGACACTAGTCCATACCAGGCCTCCTCCGTGCCCCACACTCACGGCTCTGAGCATTTAAGGACACCCACACTTGACACATGGATGCTGCTGCTGTGAGCACTCCCTCGGGGCCTCCCTGGTGGCTAATGTGTGTCATATCCATGATTGTAAGGGGAGAAGAGGGACAGGGCTGTGTGTGTTCCTGAAACTCAGAGCTTCAATACTGATGGGGAGGAGAGAGAATCAGGAGTCTAGCCATTTCCTGGACCTCGCCAGGATGGTGCAGTGTTGTCCCTACTGGTGGCAGTCAGAATGGAGTCAATGGCCCCAGGCACTGTGTTAATAATTTGCTTGCAGGAAATGGAAAGTGATTCCTCTTAACAATCTGTCTGCCTTGCTCTCGAATTTATGAGAGTTCCATCCAGAGCAAATGTCCTTTCTGCCATTGCAAGGTAACTTTGGCCCTCCACAGGGCCAAGTATCCCATCACCAGAGGGAATAGATGAGGAGAAGCTCTCCAGTGACCATAATGCAAAATACAAGATGGTGCACTAAACAAGGACTGACACTCTCCTTTGAGATTTGCCCACTCTTCTTAGAGGAAGGGACAGGAGAGAAGAAGGTATGTATGTGTCTTCTGAACTATCACGGTATATTGAGAAACAATCTGACAGAAATGTCATCCCCATGAATACTATGTGACAGATTTTGAAGAGTGGTCTTCTGGTGCCTCCCTGACCTTGGGTGTTGGGAGGATTTTCATCTCTGCCAGCTGGACGCTTAATGTATGCTTTTATATTCACTTCCTTTAACCACCAGCAGCATTTAAAATATTTGCATATTTTGATTAGATGTTTGAATTTTTTTACACTGTCTCTTCTAGACATTTTACTACTGCAATGTTGATTATCCCCTTACTAGTTACTAACACACTGAGGGCAAAGACTTGGTAATTTGCCTTTCATCTTTATGTACAGTGCTGCATCATTAAGAAAAGCAACACTGAAACAGAGCATCAATATTGGTCCCTTCCTATGGAAGTGGACAGTTCTCCCTGGAAAGCCTGAAAATTTAGACACCAAGTCTCCCTAGCAGTTGGTATGTAGGAACCTGTTGCTTGACCTCTTGGGAAGGTCAATACATATCATGATCACCCCTCAGAAGGTCCTGTGGCTCTTCCTCCTCATCACCCCCAGGATCCCTGCAGTCCCGAAACTGGAGACTGCTCACAGCTGAAGGTGGCCCCTGTGCAGCAAGGTAGGAAAAGCAGGGGTGATTCTGGCAGTCCCTGTCACCAGACAGCAGGGAGTGGCTCTCAGCATCCCCTCTGTGCACTTGGTCTCAGGGAACACATTAGTCTGCAGTTTCCTAGTAGTGAGATTCAAGCTGGAAAGATATTTGCGTCAAGGCCTCTGGCACACAGTAGGTCAGCAATCGATCTCCCTTCTGACTTTGAAAAAAAAAAAAGAAATCAAAGGGGATGAGATGCCACAAATCAGTTGCTCAACTCTGTGTCTTTGGAGTAATCAAGCAGTACATTCTGACATTCCTTCTCAACCCCAAAGGACTAACCCGAACTGAAAAGAATCATATGGAAAAGTCAAAGCCATTTTGATGTATACCCCAACTTCTTAAGGCCTGCAATGGTGAGATACATGGGAGTACGAGGAAGCAGGTGACTCTAGTGCTCACTGACTCCTTCCCACAGCAAGTCTTTCACTCAACATGACCATCTCAGGAGGCAGGGATAGGACAAAGGGATCATGTCATCTGTTCTCAGTGAAGAACCAGTCTGCCTGTCATTTATCTGAGCATAGGAACCCTAGTGGCAGAGTCCCAGGGTGGGGATTGCCTCTCAGTGCTGGTAACAAAGCTCAGAAGGTCGAGGGAGAAGCTTGGTTCCGTCATGCATGTCATGGACTTACTATGTCAGTGGCTAGGCTTCCCCACCATGGTCTGTACACAGTTTATCATAGACCAGTGTTTTGGGGCCTTGAGTGTGTCCTCCTCATATGGCAAATAGAAATAAATCATTTCACAGAAGGACTCAACTGTTTCTTCTCCAGTGTGGTCAATACACTTTCCAAGAAGGACAGCAAGAGCTGAGCAAGTGCAGACACCATGTCTGAGATGTGGCAGGGTCCACATTTTCACATGGGAGAACAGAATTTTACCTGAGGCTTTGGTACAAAATTTTTAACTCTTCCAGGCAACTATCACTAAAAACTGCTGTGGTGGGACAGAATTTAAATTCTTTGGGGGCACCTGGGTGGCTCAGCGTGTTAAAACCTCTGCCTTTAGCTCAGGTCATGATCCCAGGATCCTGGGATCGAGCCCCGCATCGGGCTCTCTGCTCAGCAGGGAGCCTATTTCCTCCTCTCTCTCTGCCTGCCTCTCTGCCTACCTGTGATCTCTGCCTGTCCAATAAATAAATAAAATCTTTTTAAAAAAAGAATATAAATTCTTTGGTAAAGAGAAAAAAATATCCCACAGGAAAATGATCAGTCATTTCCAAATATCTTTGCACTTGACCCGCTCTATTTTTAAAATATTTTCACAGCCATGGCCAACAGTAGCCGCTGTCCCTGTGAACCAGGATGGATGTGGAAATCCCTTGGCAGAGCCAGCTTTCTGTGAGCTCTTCCCCAAGGCCTAGAAATGATGAATCCATCGGGTCATTCTGTCCATCTTCCCATGGCTGGCAGAACACCTCAGTAAGAATTGGGTTGACAGCTATTTTCCTTCATATATGTTCATATTGTACTTAAACTCAGGATGCAATGTTTTCAAGACTAAAAGCTTCTGTCCTTAATTATGCAATGTGGGGTATAAGGAAGTTGTAGGAGGTCTTCAAAGCACCTCTCAAATCTTCATGAAGATAGTCTCCTATCCAAGGCCAAACCTGGGGATCTCTATTGTACATAGTAGGGTGTACAGTGGGGTCCATCACAGCTGGCCTGGAGGACAGGTGGCTAACAACATTGTCAGCAGAACACAGCCTTTGCTGACCCACTGTGCTCTGACACAAGTGACAAAAGAGAAAGAAAATCAACGTTTTGAGAGGGAAAATGTTAGAGATCAGAGAAAAAACTTCATCATCTTTTCAGCAAGATAACCTCTGTTCAATGTGGCAGATAATTGGCATTCCTCTGCTTAGGTAAAAGCGTGTCCAAGAAAATTTTACACCTTTAATTCCTACTTTTTCATTAACCTGTGTTATTGTCATCGTGTCCCAATTATTTGAAACAATTCAGTTAGCATAAATTTAAATCAAAAAATATCCTAATGTATTTCACATTTTACCAATTGGTCACTCGAGTTAATTTTCATGTAAATGTCTTTTTATTTTTGTACTTGTTTCGTGAACCTTGGCCTGCCCCATGAGATGCTGGGGAGGATGGCTCCATGCACACTTTCCCTTGTATTCCAGAGGGGCAGTGTTGGGAGGAAACTGCATTACAGTTTGGGTCAGGGACTGAAACATAGAGGAAGGAGGTGGAGGATTCAGAGTGTTCTCATGGCACAGACACTACTGCAGGGCAACCACTCTGTCCCAAAGAAACATTGGCACAGGTGGGTTTGAGAAAGTGAGGAAAGCTCTTGGTCCAGGGCTTCAGCATATTTCCTCAGGGGCCCTGGGCAGGTGTCAAGTGCTCAGGGATCTCTCTCCCAAGGGAAACAACTACATTCCTGTCTTGGATCCATCATTCATCAACATGGCCACTGTGGAAAGTCACTTCAGCTCCCTACATTTCAGCGCCCTCTACTGTCAAATGTGACTTCCAGCCCGTGTTTATCCTCCCATACAATCCCTGGGGATTACAGGAGATAATACAGATTCTCTGTAAACTGTAGAGCATCATTCCCATGTGAAGGATAAAGAGGGAGCTTCTATCCTCCCACGTAGGGGAGCCATCCAAGTCCCATGTCTGGATTCCCCCACAGCCCACTGTCTAGCTGATTCCACAGGCATTCAGTAACTCAACACCTATAGAGCAATTGGAAAGCTTCAGTCCTTCCCTATGTCTGAAGTGTTCCTTGCAGTCAATCACTTGGGACACCATAATGGCACACTAATGTCTAGGCTGTAGGGCAGGGAAGCGGGGCACAGAGGGGTCTCAGGAATGCTCTCAGGTAGGTGTGGCTGCTCAATGGGATGTGAGTCTAGGCCATCAGTCATGCTCACTGGGCTTTGCAGCATTTCTGTAATGTCTTTGCTAAATACAAGCAATTGCCCACAAAACCTGTGTGGAGGGGGAGGGGTGGGGGGAATTTGGAGTATAACATATGGTGACATCTTCCTATGTCTGACCTGGGGGAAGGAATGTCTGTTGGGCTGCTGGTGAGTATGGGGAGGAGAAGGTTGGACTAGAAGTAAAGAATGTCTAATCCCCCTATGGTCTTCTGACAAGATGCCGACATTTCTGTTTCTATGCATCTCCCATGAATCTGAGTGGATCATCCCCTGAGAATGTGGAGCCACCCACAAACACCCTGGCCCCTCCATCCACATCTGTGAAGAAAGTCCAGTTTTTCCTCCATAATCAGGTGTAACCCATTGGTGATACTGATAAGGTACCTTGGATATTGACTCATTACCTCAAGAAAAATGTCTGTAGTTTCTTCAGTGTTCAACACTTAAGAGAAAACCACAAAGATGTTGTGTTACATTTTTCCGTTTCTTGTGAGCACAGTTAAATGTACCAAGCGCATCATTAGTGTAAGTACAGAAGTCAAGATGCATTTCTAACTCAACATCAGAAGAGGCCTCAGTAGGAAGCAGTGGCTCCGGGCTCCTGGGACAGTGGTGGACCCTGCCCCTAGCTAGAGGTCCTGCTAGGGGTTATAAGGCTAAGCATTCACTTCAAGCCTGACTGTCCCTGTTGTTTTCCAGACCCACCCAGGTCCCCCTGCAATTGTCCACACACAGGATTCCTTTGCAGTGTTCAAAGGCTCAGGCACAGAGAGCATTGCTGTGCTTGTCACTCATTTCTCCCTCCCAGCTCTTGCAATTCATCTCTCTGCTGCCCATGAGGACATCTTCCTAGCTCTTCCCCATCCTCTCCTTTTGTGATGCCCACCCAGATGTCTCCTGCAGGTACTGAAGCCTTGCATCTGCCATGTCTGTGAAACTTCTCTGCAGCCATCCTCAGTCCCTTTCTAGCTGTCATTGCTCTGGTCCCTGTCTCCTAGCTGGCCCACTGAGTCTAGGGAGCAGCCCTGAACAGCCCAGTGAGGAATGGGGTTAATCCCAGGGCTAATCCCACCCTGCTGGAGGAGGAGCTCCAGGAATTGAGGTTCTGCTTGGTACGCCCACTCTGCTATTTCCTGCCTGGGTGGCTCTGGTCATGCTCTGGGGAGCTGTTGCTTTAAGCTCTCAGGAAGCTTCCTTTCAACAGATTTAAGAGAATAAATAGAGGAAGCAGTTTGAAAGTAAGAACAAGAGGAGGAAATATGAATGTGGGGAGCTGGGCATGAAAAGGGGAAGACAACGATGTGTCCATGATCTCCATTGCTTCCCTGATGTACTACTTAATGTCACTTCAAGATAAGTTTCCAAACAGTGGGGTGGCTGCTATTGTGTGAGCACAAAGTGGAAATAAGGGGGTGGTCATGAGCAGACCATGGGCCAGACCCTCAGCAGCTCAGTCTGGTATGTAAAGATGCTGTGGAAGAGGGACACAAACTGGCCTCCCAGCCCTTCCAAGCATTTCCTTTCAGGAAAACATCATGGCTTTTGATTCAGGCAGGGACTGACTCATTAGGGAGAAGGCTGGCTCAGCCATGTGACCTTTTCTTGGTGGGAAATTTGAGGAATGGAGAGAGGGGAGCCATGAGTTCAGAAGTCAAGCACATAACCTAGAGGACTCAGGGGAATGAGGGTTCTCTGTCCCCAGAAAACCAACTACTTTCCTATCCCTGAGCTTCCCATCCCCGTCATTGCACTGTGACTCTGGGCAAATCATTTAACATCTCTATATTTCAGTAGTATGAACCACAAAACAGGGATCATAGCCTCTGGCCCCTGCCTCCAACAGGGAGGATGGCAGATAACAGGAGATGATGACACATCTTCTCCATGGTTGGTAAGCCTTATGCCCATGTGAATGCTGAAAGACCACTTTACACCCTCCCCTGTCCTGCAGCCATCAACATTTCCTCTCTGGGGGCAGTCATCCCTATATTTCTTGTATATTCTTGTAGACATGCCATATTGGAACACTCATGCAGCACTTATGAGGGACCACTCATTGTCTTCAGGGGCTGTCTGGATTTTTTTCTATGAAGCTTCATAATGTAATACCTGTAAGGAGACCCCATGTGCAGAACAGGGAACCAAGGACAGAAAGGTCAAATAAGTTTCCCAGTTTCATGTGGCTTCAACTAAGATTTGATACTGGCCACCAACACCAGACTCTGAACTCTCCACTCAACTGTGAGCACTGCATTTTGAGGATGTCTCATGTATATGGTCATGTCCCCAACAAGTTGTGTGGTGTCAAGTGCACACCACATCCAACACCCCTCTTCAAGTCCAACTCAGACTCAGTTGGCTCCCAGGCCCTGGTGAACAGGAATGTGAGTGTGACCAGGGAGTGAATGAAGAGTTCCCAGGGTCTTCCTCAGCTTCACCTCAATGGTTCTGGTTTTGGTGTATTTTTCAGGATCGTGGCTCGGGTTGGAGGGAAAAGATCATAATGGGCTCAAACATGGGAGTCAGAGCAAAAATCATCTGCAGCCAAGAAATTCTACTGGCAGTACCCATCTATGGGCATCTGGCCAAACAACAGAAGAGAGTCATGAACATCACATCCACTGACTACACACTGAAGGATCTGTGGGTGTCAGTCAGTAGGTAGATTCAAGACAAGGAACTGCCGTTTGTGAAGCAGAGAGTGGATGCTGGGAGGAAGGAAGGAGTGGGGAAGGTCACATTCAGAGCTAGGAAAGCTATTTCCCACTCTCTCAATGCCTAAATCCAGGCTGTACAGGGAGCAGGTCAGATCTTAGTCTAAGAGACATGATGGCTGGTAGACTTCATGCATTAAGCCACTGAAGGGCCATACTGACCAGCCCTTTCCTAGTTCATTAACTGTTCCAAAACCAGGTGTGGTCAGTTGAAGAGGAAGCTGTTTCTCTGAGCAACTGTCATGTGTGTGGTTGGTTTGGAATGTCGTGGGTTCTGAGGCAGTTGGGAGTCAAGAAGACTACTGGTCCTTTGAGGTGGTCACTGGGAATTCTCACTGCAAGGCAGTTGATAGCATCAAATTCTCATGATGCAGAGGCAAGTAAAAGGGAGATGGAGACAAGTTTGGATCCCCCCAATCCATGAGGGGGTCTTCATTTGGGGGAAAAAAAAACATTGAGTTTGTGTCAGAGACCGAAATGAAGAACGAGGAAACTGCTGAGGATTTGAGACTCTCTCCTGGGGCACCAGGGACTTCTTATACCAGTGTTGGGCAGGAGGATGTGGACCTGGGCCTGAGGATGGGGCTTGGGTCAGTGTGTGGATCATAACCCACACACTGGGTTGACCAGGGAACTGTAAGGGCCTGGTTGGCCAGAGGGAGCCATTTTGTTGCAGTAAACTTAGATTGACCCTATGCAGTGAACTTAGATTGACCCTGCCCCTCCCAGAGGAACTTACTTGCAAAGCCTAGATACAAGGGCGGGTCAGGCCAGGTGAAGACATCCAATCAGTGGGGTGTGCATATATCTACTAAGGTAAATTGAAATTCAATTGGCCACCCGTGTGTTACCTAGCAGTTTTTTTCCTTTGTGTGGCAGACCTAGCATGACTGTGCAGTTTTCTCTGTGTATTGCAATCCCATTGGCCACCTGTGTGTGAGCGGGGCTCAACCACCCCTACAAAGGTTAGTTTGTGAGGCTGAGGAAGTAGTAGGAGAGCCGTCAGAGCCATCAGAGCTGTCAGAGCCCCCAGCAGCCTCGCCACTACTGAGCTGTGGCCCCACCACCAGCGGCCTCGCTGCCCAGAACTGTGGCCCTCGGCAGCGGCATTGCGGGGAACAGCCTAGCCACCAACGGCCTTGCCGCCCCCAGCCACAGCCTCGCCACCAGCAGCCTCGCCACCACTGAGCCGCGGCCCCACCGTGAACGGCCTCGCCGCCCCCAGCGGCCTTGCCGCCCCGAGCCTCAAATGGCCTTGTTGCCCCGAGCCGCATCCCCGCCGCGAGGGGCCTCGCTGGAGCTGCGTCATTCCGGGGACCAGCTTCCTCGACATGAGGCGTCCTTGGTGAGTGGCCTAGTCAGGAGCAGCATCATCTGGGGAGAGGCCTCGTCTGGAGCAGCCCCGTCAGGGAACGGCCTCGTCCAGAGCAGCCTTCGCCAGGAGTGGCCCCCTTGGCAAGCAGCCTCCTCAGTGAGCAGCCTTGTCCGGAGTGGTGGCCTCCTCTGGGGAGCAGCTTTGTCAGAGTGGCGTCATGGGGAGCAGAGTCTGTGTCATCCGGGTTGTTGTCCTCCTTGTCATCATCGCTGTCATTGTTGCCTCTTCATCGTCGGAGCAGCCTCGTCCAGAGTGGGCTCTTCTTGGGAGCGACCTTGTCCAGGGAGCAGCCTCGCCAGAGCAGCCCCTGTCCAGGGAGCAGCCCTGTCTGGGGAGCGACCTCATCAGCAGCGGCCTTGTCCTGGGAGCGGCCTCGTCCAGAGTGGCCTCTTCTTGGGAGCAGTCTTGTGTGGGGAGTGACCTCGCCGGAGCAGTCCGTGTCCAGGGAGTGGCCCTGTCTGGGGAGCAGCCTTGTCCTGGGATCGGCCTCGTCCGGAGTGGCCTCATCTGCAGAGCGGCCTCGTCCAGAGCAGCCTCATCTGGAGCAGCCTTCTTGGGAGTGACCTTGTCGGGGTCATCGTCGTTGTCTCTTCGTAAGAGATGGCCCCTACCAGTCAGTTTGATTTTTGATGCTTGGCGCAAAATAAAGCTTTGTTTGATTTTCACTTTGTGTCAGCCTCGTTCCTTTGATCATGGACCCTAACAGGAACCATCTGTATCCTCTGCCCCAGAGCCCTCCTTAATCAGTGCTGCGACCCTGAGCACATCACTTAATGTCTCCCAATTTCCATACCCTGAAACATAAAAGTCTCACCCCCCAACCCCTCTCCTGCCAATCCCATGGTGCTGATGTGAGCAGAACAAGAACTAACAGTCTCTGCACTGTCAGAAGTCAAGTATGGATGTCTCCAACCATTACGGTTCAGGGGTCTGTACCTCTCCTCAATTCTCTCTTTCTGGGTCATGTATTTTGGGGTCCTCTCATTAAGTGTAAAATGATCATAACCATCTCCTTGAAGAGGGAACACTTTTGTTACTATTAACTTTCCTTCCTTCTTTCCTATGGGAAAAAAAAAGTCGTAACAGTGGTCTTAGATTAACAAAACTGGCCTAGTTGCTTTTTCAGATTAATATCTGCTTGGTGCCCATTTTCCCATCATTTAACCCTCAACCTCTTTGTGTCCTGGTTGACTCTTGTAGACAGCATAGAGTTTGCAGGTTTTTATCCCCTCTGCCAGTCTCTGCCTCTTTTTTTTTTTTTTTCAGTCTCTGCCTCTTAATGGAGAGTGTAATCCATGTAAATTTAAGTTAATTAATTTCCAGGGAGCATTTCAATCTGTCCTTTTTCCATTCGTTTTCTATGTCCTTCTGTGTGTGTGTGTGTATATATGTATATATATATATATATATATATATAATTTGTGTGTGTGTGTGTGTGTGTGTATTTGTTCTCACATGCCTACATTACTGCTTTTCTTGATGTTATGTCCCAGAGTAGTAACTAAATCCCCATGTTGTTGCCTTTCCTCTATATTCTGGTTTATATTCTTTGTAGGTTTCCTGGCCATTAGAGTTAACCTCGTTGTTTATAACACTCTAATTAGATTAATACCAGATTGATTTCCAAGGCTTACAGAAATTTTAGTTGATTGATGCCCTCTCCTTTTGCCATTATTGTCCTATATACTACATTTCTATATTTTGACATTGTTAGGTGATCAACACAAATTTATATTGACTTATTGTAGGCTTCTTGTAAATCAGAAGAAAATGATTTTTTTTTCATTTAAACCAAGCATAGTACATCATTTGTTTTTGATATAATGTTCAATGTTTCAATAGTTCAGCATTGAGTGTTCTTGTAAATGAGAATAATATATGTTATGTGTTTATTCCATATACATTTTATGAACGTGTGCATTTATACTTGCTTGTATATCCATCTCTGTAACTACTTCTCCATGGAGAATTGAGTTACTCTGTTATCTTCTCCTTTCAGCTTGAAGGACTTTCCCAAATATTTCTTGCAGGTGAAGCAAGGGGTTCTCTCAGGTTTTGTTTATCAGGGAATGTCTTGATATGTCTTCCTTACTAAAGAATGTCTGTGCTAGATGCTCATTTGTTGCTTGACATATTTTCTCTTGCAGCAGCTTTCATGTGTCACCCTGCTGCCTCTGGCCTCTGTGGTTTCTGAGGAAAATTAGTAATTCACCTTATTAAGGAGGCTTGGTACAAGATGAGGTCCTTTTCTTGCTACTTCCATGAGTCTGCTTTTGTCTTTGGCCTTGAACCATTTTACTTTGAGGTGGATTTATCCTACTCCATCTTTGTTAAACTTCTTAATTGTTTAGATGAATGTTTTGCATGAAATGTGGTGAGAATTGGGCTATTATTCATTCATGTATTCTCATTATGTCTTTCTGTCTTTTATTTTTCCGGAGACTGTCTTAGTGTCTGTGTTGGGATGCTTGGTCATAGGACACAGGTAACTGGAAATCTGTTCATTTGTATCCCCTGCTCTTATTTTTTTTTTTTTAATTTGCTGTTCACAAGACTGGATGTCAGGTGACCTATCTTCAGATTTGCTGGTTCTTATTTAATCCCGTCCAATCTACTGTCCAGTCCTTTTGCAGATGTAAATTGTCACCCCGAATTATATATGAGCCATAGGCCAAAGTAGCTGTGAATATGTTCTTGTTTGGAAAGCAGGTCTTTGCAGAGATAATTCAGTTGAACTACAGTTACACTGGATGAGGGTGGGCCCAACCCAAGTGGCTATTGTCCTTCCAGGAGTAGGCAGATTTGGGCATGAGGACAAGGGAGGGAAGGCCATGGAATGACGAAAAAAAAAAAATGGCAGCACAGCAGCTGTAGGCCAAGGGAAGCCCTGAGTTTCCAGAAAATTCCAAAAGCGAGAAAAAGGCAAAGTCAGCTAATTTCCTAATTCTTTCACTGGGTGCAGAGCCCCTTCTACAGCTGGACTTTGCTGCAGACAATCTATCAGGCAAGACTATGTCAAGAAAGCAATCTCAGTCCTGCCCTGCCAACACTTTTCTGTACATAGCCAGACTTCCTTTTTTCTTTGGAGATCTATTATAATTATCATCATCATCATCATCATCATCATCATCCCAGAGGCAGGGGAGTAGAGACTGGGCTTAAAATAATAGAACATGACAACCCTGGAAATCAGATTCCTATGCTTCCCAGGTTTGTTGTTTCTGCTATTTTTTTTAATCATTGCTCTTTCATTGTTCTTTATGAACTACCTCTCCAAGCCTGTAATCTCACTCATGTGTGACCACAGTAGGTCCTGCTTGGCTTCTGGGTGGTCCCCAGTGGCTGAGTAGAGATTGTATTAACAGCCTGGAATGCAGGAGCGGATCAGCCATTATGAGGGCTCTGCAGGCATGTGGGGCTGTGTCTCCTACACTGAGCTGGCAGCTGATAATTCTTTTGCTACCTTCCCTGCCTGCTAGTGCACAGCATCGGGGTCATCCAGAGGGGCCAGTGTGCAACCTTCCCAGGTCTCTCCTGAGCATCCCCACAGCCCTGCACTGATACACATTCTAGATTACTGAGAAGTCAAAGTTTCTCCAAGACCTGTGGAAACTCACTGCTCAGCTCATCTTTTAAGGTTTTTGTTAGTCTTTTGTTTGATCCAATTGTTGTCCCTCATGTTCAACAACCACAGGTTGAAGAGTGCCTTTATTCTTTTCTTGTTTTATGTCATTTTTGACAATTTTCCAGGGAAAGACTTTTTATTCTGGGCACATTCCAAGTCATATTAAATACAGACCGTTGAACACATGGGTCATAGAGACTCATCAGATGGACCCACTAGAGATCTGGCTCTAGGAGGGAAGTGTTGGGGCACTCCAGCCCTGCTATGCTCCCTACTGTTGCTGCCACATTGTTGACTTTCACTGTGAAAGTGGCTCTTACTTTTCTGAACTACCCTGGACTTAGAGGGTGGGGACTGGGACCAGGGCAAGTTACAACCACAGAAATCTCATGTTTGTGACTGTGATTCCACTGTTTTGGGGGCTTTGTTTCCTGGAGTTAAAATCCCCTCTCCTGCTGCAAGTTCTGGTTCATTGCCAGAGCTGTGAAAATATGGATGTGAAAATATGATTGTTGCCAGTTTCCTTTGTTGCTTTTTTAGAAGAGAGGATTTTTGGAGGTCTCTAAATGCAATTGTCACTTCAGTCAGTGACCGCATCCTACTCTTTTGAATATTCTCAGGCCATGGTCATGACTGATGATCCCCGGGGTCAACAGAACTTGGGTCTCAGATGAAATTCTTCATGCAGTCGTGTGAGACTGTTAGGTTACATCTATGGCATTCAACATAAAAATAGAGGTGAGTCTCTGTTTAAAAGAAGTTGTCTTAAAAATCCTATGCTGAATGTTATGACTGAAGCCCGCTGGCTAATAGTGACAACATTTTACCATTGAAATTACATTGTTAGACAGAGTTTTGTTGTGTTGTATTCCTCCTCCAACTTAAAAACTTTTTTTAACTTATTGTAAGTACAATTTTAGATGTTTTAGATGTTTTGTTTTTGTATGATTTCTTGCACTTATAGATTTATTTAATTCATCCTCAGAGCTGAAGTGCAATTTTAGAATGTATTTGAATAACTATTTCTGACCACGAATTTTTCTTCAAATACTATGTTGATAAGGCTTAAACTTTATGGGAACAAACAAAAACACATGCAGAGATTCTAAGACATGATGTAAAGCTTGAAGTCATTGTAAATCCACATTGTATCTTTCAAATACATGCAAAATTGTCCCCAATTGCCCAAAGTCACTATCTAGCCATCAAGAGGATATTGCTGATGTTTGTCCTTCTGTTTTCCTGGAGACCATTGTAAACACCAGTGCCATTCAGATGTGTGTGTGACATGTGGTTGGGGAGGACTTGAATTCTCATAGAACCCATTGTCATGGAAGTCTGAGCCTCATGACAGCATTCATGTGGGTTTGGATTGACTCCGCACCCTGAGTTCCATCTAAGCAGCATGCACATGCTACAGTTTTCTTCTGCTGGCCACCTCCTCAAATTTTGTTACCTCCTTATTCCATTCATGTGCTATTTCCTTGGCAGGAGACATCCTCTCCCCTATTGCCTGCTTCAGTCATGAGCCAGGCTGTACCTCAGTTACCCTGCATGTGTTCCTCAGATGGGAGCTCAGTCACCCCCTTCCCAGAGAGCATTCCAAGATTTATCGGTTCTGAATTGTGCCCAGGTGTTCTGTTTCAGAGATCTCCTAGAGGGCTAAATTTTTATTGTGTGGTTATATTATGTGTATCATCCCCAGAATAATTAGGATTAGTCCCTTGTTCCCAAAATTGAAGTTTCAGGAGTTTTACAGCATCTGCTTCTTGATTGAGGGGAATTATGTACAAATGCAAAGCCTACTTTGATTATTTATACATCATCAGCTTATGGCAAACATCAGAGGAAACACTAAAATGCCAAAGTACACTTTATGTTAAATTCAGATTCCTGACATTGATTTGTTTACAGTTAAATCTCTTTGGAAAATGTGTTTCAAAAGAATCAGCTCTAGGGGTCATAAATAAAATGTCTATTTTGACAGAACATCAGAAATCCATCCAGTGTCATCCATCATAGACTATAAGATACTCTTAACACTTATCTTTGTATACACACCACCACCAAGAAAAAATTCTCACAAAGCCACAAACTAAAATTAGGTGTTATCTGACATTTGCCAACATGACAGAGATTAGTTGATGATATTATTCAAAAATTAATTCTTAAAAGTATACATTTTCATGACATAATTAATAAAGCTTTATAAAACTGTCAAAATGATTGGGTAAAATGGTATGACTGCATTACCTAAAGAAGCAAAAATATTGTTTTCTAATGTGTAAATTTATGCTGTTACTCATGTTTTTTTTCCCCAATCCTATTATGTTCTATAAGTCATAAAATATTTTAAAGAAAAACACATTGTCTTTACTGCCTGGAGCTGCCTACTACTCCCTAGTGTTTTGCTGAAGGGGTTCCAAATTTTCACTTTCCAAGAGACCACACAGCATATGGCCAGTCCCACAGGGGCTTACAATGCTATGGCACCCTGCATGCCAATGCAAGGGAGTGTATGGACAAGGGGTGAAACCAGGAGAAAGGTTTCGGGTAAAACACTCAGAGTGCCCAGATTGACCTCAGCAGCCAAAAGGTTTCTGCCCAGATGTGACCTGCCTCAACTTATGAATCTGTGTAAAGACACCCCCTGCCTGCAAGAGTAGCCTAGCTCCATGACCTGCACACATGCCATGGGAGGCCCCATCCTGTGGTGGGGAGGACCCACTGTCCAAAGAGAACTACCGTCATTGCAGACCAGAAATTCAGGATGGAATTCCGGGGAGAGGGATGTCAATGCATGAAATGCATGAATGAAATGCATGAAATGCCTTTAAAATCTGAAATGCAGGAGAAATCCAGTGTTTATGAAGAATAATTTTCTGGCCCAACAGAAAAGGAAACTTCAAAACCAAACTAATGAAATTCATTGGAAAATAAGGGCGATATTTCTTCATTCATAGCTTGTGGCTCAGGCAGTCCACCCCTGAGACAACATTAGTAATTGTCATCCTTGGCTCCAAGGGGATCCTGGAAGAAAAAGAGGACTTTGTGGGGAGAGGAGCTCTGTAGAAACGATTTTTTTAAAGGCCTTACTTATCTGAGAGAGTGAGAGCAACCGCAGAAGTGGGTTGAGGGGCAAACGGAGCAATAGACTCCCCACTGAGCAGGGAGGCTGATGCTGGGTTTGATCCCTGGACTCCAAGAGAAGGACCTGAGCCGATGGCAGATGCTTAACTAATTGAGCCACCCAAGCTCCCCTGGAAAGACATTTTGAAACAATGTCTATTAATAAAAGTTTTATAGAATAGGAGATGTGAAATGAAAATTTAAGTCTCCTATATGCCTCCTCCAGGAGTTTGTTGTTGTTGTTGCTTGTTTGTTTTGTTTTGTTTTTTTTACAGCTTACAGTGCAGTATTGGTTTCTGGAGTAGAATTCAGTGACTCATCACCTATGTACAACACTCAGTGCTGATCACACCAAGTGCCCTCTTTAATGCCCACCATCCATCAAACCATCCCTGACCCACATCCTTCCATAAACCCACAGTGTGCAGAGCTGCCTTCACTCTGAGAGTTCTATCATGACCCATCACCCTGGTGACCTGATGACACACACCCTTCCTTCCATTTCAACTGTCACTCTGTGAACCAAGCCCCTTGCATTTTGGTGAACAGGTGTGAAGATACCCATGATGGGAAATATGAAATGCTGTTTTATGGTTATGTTAACATTGGTTTTCTGAATTATCCTCTCTCAAGTTGGCTGCACTTTTAGAGAGACTGGATTCTTTTCTTTGACTTTTCATTTCCACCCTCTGATTTCTCCTCCTGGTTAGATGGATGTATTTGCTAGTTTTTCTGTGTTACTTCATTTAGATTTCTCAGTGAAGCTGGATTCCTTAAATAGCTTCTTAATTCAAAAGTTCTTTTATTTATAAATGCCAATTTCATGCACAGTCATAAAGAAACACACACAGGTCACACACCACACTGTTGTCCCTGGATCAGGAGAATTTTTGTGCAACCCCAGCAACACATTAGAGGGAAAGGAATGACCAGTGAACTCTTCTCAGTGGAGATGACAAAATCAGAAAGGAACTGTCAGCAGTCAAAATGCAGCCGTTTTTAGAAGGAGAGACACTGGAAGATCTTGGGATGTTTTCATGGGTTGGTGTGGAGGGTATCACTGGCCGTCTGCATGATGCCTGGGAATGGATGGGAATGGAATGTGCAACCAGGTGGGTGGAATGAACAGGCTGAAGCTGCCCAGTGGACTGTCTCTTAGCCTCAAAGATACTGCTGGGGTGGGTTCCCAAGGCCATGTGTATTGAGGGGCTTCTCTTAGAGACAAGAGACTATCCCCTAACCCTATAGTCTCTAGAGAGGATAAGGAGACCTGAGTTTAGAGAATGGATGTGGGGGAGGAAGGAAGGAGTAGGGGGAAACTCAATCCAGCCAGTATAGTTTCATTTTAGTCCAGGTCCTCCAACCAGTCCTTAGATCAATAGTAGAACATTCAGCATCATAGATTTCCTTCCTTAAACTAACCATCCCCAGCCCAGATGTCAACTTTCATATTAATTCCCATGAATTTCTCCTTGGGATTGGTCAGTTGAAGGCAAGGAAATTCCCAGTAGTGTCATAGTGTGACAGCTGGTTTGAAATGGCCTGGATTTTGAATTACCTTGGGAGCCAAGCCATAGTGGCTTCATAGTGGGTGGTCAACTGAACTTCAGGAAGGCCCTGGGTTACTGACATGACATTTCCAAGTGCTGAGGAAGGTGTAAAAAGCTGAATATCCCTGGTCCTTCACTGGGCCTTGATCTGGAAAACCTCCATTGTATTTATGTCAGGGACCCAAGCACAGAGGTGAGTTAGGATTGAGATTGTTCTCATCGCACAGACACCTCCTGCAGGGGACCCACTCTCTCAAAGAAACATTGGTATGGGTGGATTGGAGAATGTGAGGGCAGCTCTTGATTCAAGGATTCGGGACATTTTCTCAGGAGTCCTAGGCAGCTGTCAGGTGCTCATGGATCTCTCTCCCAAGGGAAACAACTACATTCCTTTCCCAGATCCATCACTCATCAACATAACCACTCTGGATAGTCACAGCAGCTCCTTACATTTCCATGTGCTTCACTGTAAAATGTGGGTTACAACCCCTGCTTCTCTTCCCAGTGGTGCTGCCCTGGGTATTATAGAGTAGATGATACAGATTCTCTGTGAATTGTAAAGCATCATTCCCATTTGAAGGATAAAGATGAACTTCCATCTTCCCATAGAGTGGAGCCATCCAAGTCCCATGTCTGGATTCACCCATGACCAGGTGTCTAGTTGATTCTGTAGGCATTCAATACCTGAACACCTACAGAGCAATTGTGAAGCACCAGGTCTTTACTATATCTGAGGCTCTCCTTGTAGCAAATCACTTTGAACATCATAACAGCACACTAATGTCTAGGCTGTATGAATATTTCCACATTTCAGAACAGGCAATCAAGGCACAGAGGGTTCTTGGTATCTCTCTCAGCTTAATAAAGTTTTTTTTTCAGGTTATTGTAGCTTCTAAATGGAATGCGAATGCAGGCCATCAAGCATGATCACTGTGCTTTGCTGCATTTCTGTAATGTCTCTGCTAAATAACCATAGTTGCCCACCAAACCTGTCTGTTGGAGGATTTCAGTGCACACCATGCTGCAACATCTACCTACGTCCCACTTTGAGGATGGACTTTCTGCTGGAGATCTGGTGAGTAGGGGGAGCCAAAGGTTGAATAGTAGTAAAGTATGTCTAATTCTCCTCTGATCTTCTGACAATAAGATGCCAACACTGATCTCTATTCCTATGCATTTCCCAGGACGTTGTGTGGAAGGGCACCCTGAAGTTGTAGAGCCCCCCACAACCATGTTGGCCTCTTCCATGCCAAGATAGAAAAGAGTGAGATTCTGCTTCAATCACCAGGTGTACCCAACTAGTGACACAAAAGAAGATACTGTGGAAATTTATTCATTAAGTTGATTTAAGAATAATTCTTTCATTTAGTGACATAAACATAACAGAAAAATATAAGATTGTTGAGACAGATTTTTCTATTATCATATGTTCAAATTTAAATTCATTAAGTCCATCACCATTAGGTATAGAAGTCAAGATGCATTTCTCACTGAAACTGGACCCATGTGTCATAGGAAAAAGTGTCTAATGTACGGGCCTTAGTTATTTCCTGAACATAGGTCAGTATAGATATGCTCCATAAAACTTGGATTTCTAGTAATTAAGAGATAATGTTTAGAAGTAGTTAGATTAAAATAAAATTGGAACAGATAATACATGAAGTTTCCACATTCCACATTTTCCTTCAGTACATATCTTATTGTGCAGTACATACCTTACAATAGCATAACAAGGTGAAAACTTATGAACTAAAGTCCACAGTTTACATTAAAATACACGCTGCATTTACCATTTTACAGGTTTGACAAATCCATAATGTCAAATATTCCCATTCCAGTAATAGACTGAAATCTGGCACCAGTGGTCAAGACACAAGTATTCCCAATAACAACAGATAGACACAACCCAAAAATTCATTATGTGAGCAAAGGACACATTAAATGGCATACATACACATCATGAAGTGCTATTCAGCAATAATAAGAAATAAAAGCTTTCAATACTCTATGAAATGGATGGACCTTGAAAAACTAATGTTTTTTTGAAAGAAGGCACACACAGATAGACGTATATTACATGATCCCACTCTTTGAGAAAACTAGAGTAGGGAAATTCATAGACTCAGGAAGTAGGAAATATGATAGAAGGAGGAAGGGGGGAGGTGCAGTCATTTCTTCATGGGTACAGAGATTATATGACATAGTAGAAATGTTTTGGATGTAGATGGTGGTACAAAGCATTATGAGTGTACACAGCGTCACTGAAAATACACATATTAATTAATAAAAGGATAAATACTACATAGATTCCATCACCTAAAACCTAATACTCCAAGGCAATAGAGGACAGATACAGTCACAGCAGAGATGCAGGGATGAAAGTGGAACAGGTCCTGTGACCAGGTGAAGAACTGGGAATGTGGTGGACCTTCACAGTGGGCAGGAGTCACCAGGGAATGCGTCATGAAACCCATTGTGCTTTGAGTGTTTCCCAAATTGACGCTGATGAGTTCCCACTGATTACATCCCCTCAGCTTGAAAGCAAAGGCCCATTTCCCTTTTCCATCCTGCTCCCCTCATCTGTGTTTTTATGTACAGCAAGGAGATTGGCCCAGCAGCAGGTCAAGCCTTGCTTGGTCACCTTTCACATCCAGTCACTCTGGTCCCATGTCAACATCAAGCAGAAGAACTCCCTGAGTCATTCCTGAACAGTGCAGCCAATGTCCTGACAGCTACTCTGTGTTCTTCTAGATCCTGTGGAAGGCCAATCTGACAACCTTCCCACTACAGGACAGAAGAAGAGCCCCCACTTACCTCTGAGGTGAGCTCCCCTCCCTTTCTCTGAGATAGAAATGTCCCTTCCTTGATTCCTTCTTCAATCAATGTACAATGAAAATCTTTCAATATACGTTAGAGATGGGGTAAGCAGTCTCCTTTGTTGGAGGAATGCTCAGTGAAAGTAGGTTACTGACAGTGGACACAAAAAGGGTGATGACACAGGACAGCCTCAGTTACAAACTGTATGGGACCAAACACCTTCTTTGTCAGAAAATGTTTCTCCTTGAAAAAAAATATTAAGCCCATATATTTAAATTTTTACTATATTCACTTAGCCACTGTATAGTACATGGTTAGTTTTTGATGTAGTGTTCAGTGATTTATTAGTTGCCTATAACATCCAGAGCCATCACTCCATATGCCCTCTTCCATACCCATCACCTTGCTGCCACATCCCCCCATTCTCCTCCCCTCTAAAATCCTCAGTTTATTTCTCAGAGTCCACAATCTCTCATGATTTTTCTCCTTCTCTGATTTTTCCCCCTTCAGTTTTCCCTCCCTTCCCCTATGGTCTTCAATGCTATACCTTATGTTCCACATATGAGTGAAACCATGTGATAATTGTCTTTCTATGTTTGACTTATTTCACTTAGCATAATCTCCTCCACTTCCACCCATGCCAGTGCAAATGGTGTGTTATCCATCCTTTCTGATGGCTGAATAATATCCCAATATATATATGAACCACATCTTTACTATCCATTTTTGTGTTGAAGGGCATCTCTGCTCTTTCTACAGTTTAGCTGTTGTGGTCATTGCTGCTATAAACACTGGGGTGGATGTGTCCATTCTTTTCACTACATCTGTATCTTTGGAGAAAATACCTAGTAGTGAAATTGCTGGGCCATAAGGAAGCTTTATTTTTCACTTTTTGAGGAACCTTCACACTGTTTTCCAAAATGGCTGGAAAAACTTGCATTCTCACCAACAGTGTAAAAGACCCCCCCTTTTACCACATCCTCTCCAATATTTAGTTGTTTCCTGCCTTGTTAATTTTGGCCATTTTAACTGATGTAATGTGGTATCTCAGTGTATTTTTTTACAAGATTTTATTTATTTATTTGACAGAGAGAGATCACAAGTAGACAGAGAGGCAGGCAGAGAGAGAGAGAGAGAGGGGGAAGCAGGCTCCCTGCTGAGCAGAGAGCCTGATGCAGGACTCGATCCCGGGACCCTGAGATCATGACCTTAGCCGAAGGCAGCGGCTTAACCCACTGAGCCACCCAGGCGCCCCCTCAGTGTATTTTTGATTTGTATTTCCCTAATGGTTAATGTTGTTGAGTATTTTTTCATATCTGCTAGTCATTTGTATGTCTTCTTTGGAGAAATACCTGTTTATGTCTTCTGCCCATTTTTTTATTTGATTATGTGTATTTTGGGAATTGAGTTTGAGAAGTTCTTTTTAGATCTTGGATATAAGCCCTTTGTCTGTAGTGTCATTTTTAAAATATCTTCTCCCATTCAATGTGTTGCCTCTTAGTTTTGCTGACAGCTTACATTGCTGTGCAGAAGTGTTTTATCTTGATGAAGTCCCAAAAGTTCATTTTTGCTTTGCCTTCCCTTGCCTTTGGAGACATATCATGAAAGACATTGCTATGGCCAATGTTGAAGTGATTATTGTCTATGTTCTCCTCTAGGATTTTTTTTTTAATTTTTATATATTTTTTAAATTTCTTTTCAATATACCAGAATTGTGTTTATGCACCACATCCAGTGCTCCTTGCAATACGTGTCCTCCACAATACCCACCACTAGGCTCATCAAAACTCCCACCCCTCATGCCTTCAAAACCCTGAGATAGTTTTTCAGAGTCCAGAGTCTCTCATGGTTCCATCTCTCCCTTCAATTTGCCCAAACTCTCTTCTCATCTCCATCTCCCCATGTCCTCCGTGTTATTTCTTATGCTCCAAAAATAAGTGAAACCAGATGATAATTGACTCTATCTGCTTGACTTATTTCACTCAACATAATCTCTTCCAGTCCCATCCATGTTGATACAAAAGATGGGTATTCATCCTTTCTGATGGAGGCATAATACTCCAGAGTGTATGTGGACCACATCTTCCTTATCCATTCGTCCGTTGAAGGGCATCTTGGTTCTTTCCAGAGTTTAGCAACTGTGACCATTGCTGCTGTGAACATTGGGGGACAGATGGCCCTTGTTTTCACTACATCTGTATCTTTGGGTTGAATACCCAGTAGTGCAATTGCAGGATCATAGGGAAGTTCCATTTTTCATTTCCTAAGGAATCTCCACACTGTTTACCAAAGTGGCTGTACCAACATGCATTCCCACCAACAGTGTAAGAGGGTTCCCCTTTCTCCACATCTTCTCCAACACACATTGATTACTTTTTTTGTTAATTGTGGCCATTCTAACTTGTGGTATTCTAACTAACTAACACATTCTAACTATGTGGTATCTCAATGTGGTTTTAATTTGAATCTCTCTGATGGCTGGTGATGATGAACATTTTTTCATGTGTCTGATAGCCATGTGTATGTCTTCATTGGAGAAATGTCTGTTCATGTCTTCTGCCCATTTTTGGACATAATTATCTGTTTTCTGAGTGTTGAGTTTTTGAAGTTCTTTATAGATCCTGGATATCACCTTTTCTCTCTAATGTCATTTTTTAATATCTTCTTTCATTCTGTGGGTTGTCTCTATGTTTTGTTGACTGTTTCCTTTGCTGTGCAGAAGCTTTGATTTTGATGAAGTCCCAAAAGTTCATTTTCGCTTTTGTTTCCTTTGCCTTTGGAGACATATCTTGAAAGAAGTTGCCATGGCTGATATCAAAGAGATTACTGGCTATGTTCTCCTCTAGGATTCTGATGGATTCCTGTCTCACGTTGAGGTCTTTTATCCATTTTGAGTTTATCTTTGTATACGGTGTAAGAGAATGGTCGAGGTTCATTCTTCTAAATATAGCTGTCCAGTTTTCCCAACACCATTTATTGAAGAGACTGTCTTTTGTCCACTGTATATGTTTTCCTTTTTTGTTGAAGATTATTTGACCGTAGATTTGAGGGTCCATATCTGGGCTCTCTACTCTGTTCCACTGGTCTATGTGTCTGCTTTTATGCCAGTACCATGCTGTCTTGGTGATCACAGCTTTGTAGTAAAGCTTGAAATCAGGTAACATGATGCCCCCAGTTTTATTTTTGTTTTTCAACATTTCCTTAGTGATGCGGGGTCTCTTCTGATTCCATACAATTTTTGGATTATTTGCCCCAGCTCTTTGAAAAATACTGGTGGAATTTTGATCGGAATAGCATTAAAAGTATAGATGGCTCTAGGCAGTATAGACAGTTTAACACTGTTTATTCTTCCTATCCAAGAGCATGGAATGGTCTTCCATCTTTTGGTGTCTTCTTCAATTTCTTTCATGAGTGTTCTGTAGTTCCTTGAGTACAGATCCTTTACCTCTTTGGTTAGGTTTATTCCCAGGTATCTTATGGTTCTTGGTGCTATAGTAAATGGAATCGATTCTCTAATTTCCCTTTCTGTATTTTCATTGTTAGTGTATAAGAAAGCCACTGATTTCTGTACATTGACTTTGTATCCTGCCATGTTGCTGAATTGCTGTATGAGTTCTAGTAGTTTGGGGGTGGAGTCTTTTGGGTTTTCCATATAAAGAATCATGTCATCTGCGAAGAGAGAGAGTTTGACTTCTTCATTGCCAATTTGGATACCTTTTATTTCTCTTTGTTTTCTGATTGCTGTTGCTAGGACTTCTAATACTATGTTGAACAAGAGTGGTGACAGTGGGCATCCTTGTGATCCTGATCTCAATGGGAAGGCTGCAAGCTTTTTGCCATTGAGGATGATATTTGCTACTTGTTAGAATTTTAAATTCTTTCCTTTTTATCTTTGTCATATGGTTTTCACAGAGCTCTAACCTCTTTTTTTTATTGAATTGAGTTTAATTTTCAGAGAAATTTTTGATTTATGGTGAATTAGATTCGAATTTGCAGAGGTTTTCCAAAGTTGTTGGCAAACAATGTTCTTTTTGTACTACCAGAAACCAGGGGATTTTTTTTTTCCTAATAGCTTCTGAGATTCCACTCAGTATCAAGTATAAACTGAGGCTCTGGATCTGAGGATCCCAGGGGCTTCACAGGGTCCAGAGATGCCTTGATAAACTGAGGATATTTGCTAAATTGCGGCGTTCATGCTGGAAATGAAACTGTATACTATTGTCAAATACAGGCTGACAGGGACACCACTCACACCAAGCTTTAGGTGACTATAGACAGGATCCAAACCTCCCTGCTGTGCTTCCTAGGCTTTCACAAGGTCCTCATTGCTTGCAACAAATGTCAGCATTGGGTGACAACTCCAGTCATTGATGTCCCTCATGCAGTTGTCAACTTAGAGAATTTCGGCCCTATTGTTGATAGGATATTCTGAGACTGTTCATCTCTATGTGGCCTTCATTTTCTTGATGAGCCCATTAGATCACTATAAGATGACAAGGATAATTTTTACTCATACCTGACACAGGAGGTTTATTCGCCAAACTGATGTTGTTGTAGTCAATTATAGTCAAGAAATATTAATCAGAAATCCTGTAGTAAATACCCTACATATTTGAAATAGGATAATTTGCTGAATATTTAACAAAAAAATAATTCATGGATTTAGGAGCAATGTGGAATCTCCAACACAGTGTGAAAACCATAGCCTAATAACAATGGGGAATCTAATGAGTCTGCAGAACTTGGCAGGAGTAATGTGGGGGATTAAGCAAGACAGCTAGGTATTCCTTCACACTATAGTGACCCCCACAGCGATAATACTTGGGGAATCACTTGTCCCAACACCAAATCTTCCCTCTGTGGATGTAAAAAGAGGAAACAGAAGAAATAAAGGTTGTGATTCTTTGTCCACAGAAGGCACTGTGCACCTGACAAGGGAGTCGAGACTGATGCCTACTCTCTCTCTCATGGGGAGACCTAGAGTCTACTCTAGTGGAACTGGGAGCAAAGACGTCCAACCATGTGTGACTCCCCTACATCTGTAACCCCTCTAAGCTCACATTGAACCGGGACGCATGTCATCACATAGCCCACAGGATACTCTAGCTTTGTCTTCCTTCACCAGATGACTAGAACCATCACCCAGCCCCGGGTGATGCAAGTACCAGACATGGGAAATGACAGGATCTTATTTGAATGAATGACTCTTCCCATGAATGAAGGGGAAGTTAAGCAAGACTCAGTATCCTGTCTCCATCATGGTCCTTGGGTGGCTGTGCTATCATATTTCCTACATGGCTCCATGTTTCTTTTCAACATATAGTTATTAAATGAGAGAACACTACCTTCTACCCAAGTGAAGCTCATACTGGAGTCCCTGACCTCACCTGCAAGAGGTCTCACCCACCTAGCCCCACCTTGTGTGGGATTCCAGAACTGCCACCTTCTCCCACTCTGGAGATGGGAGCAGCAGCAGTAGAAATATCAGCACTACTAAGGTCCCTGACAGGTGACCAAATGTCAGAAACACCAGGTGGGGGTGGGGCTCTTCTGATGAAAAAAATGGATGTGGGGTGTCCTGAAAGGAGTGAGGAGGTGGAAATTTCCCAAATTGGAAGGAACAATGTGGGTGACAGATAAGAGGCTACTGAATGTACAGGGGCTTCTCTGAGCAGAGAGTGGTCTGACCTGTAACTGGATTTATCTTCCCAGAGGTTTTATGTGCCTTTCTAGCTTCACCATGCCCTCAGCCATTCATTCCACCACACTCTTTATGTTTCTCAGACAGTTCTTCTGTGGAGTGGCAGGTGCTATCTATGGGGAGCCTGCAATGAATTGGATAAAGAGGATCCTTTCTCTGAGACATAGAGGTTTCTCCCCACCCTGCTCTTCCTTAGTTCTCTTTCTCTCCTCTCCAGAGAATCCATAAGAATGAGATTCTGCCCATCAGGAAAATTTACTTATTTCTCCCCAAGATATTACATCTGTTGCTCTTAGAGGACAAGGAGGAAATCCCACGTTCATCTGGGCTACTGCAAGGGAAATATTCCCCTTTCATTACCTGCCACATGCAGAGCCTTTCCAGGACCACATTCCTCTACTTTCCTCCTGAGAATCTGTTCCTTATTTCTGTCCTCACTTTCTTTTTCTCATGCCTGTCTTTGTTTGATATCAAAAGCAGAGAAGAGAGATATATGTGGAGTAGATGTATGGAAATAGATAACCAGTTCATATAGAAAAGATGCATCAACCCAAAGGAACCAATGTTCTGGTGAAAGTCCATTTGTCATCCCAAGCATCCTCATTGAGTTTTTTTTTTTTTGAGGCTAATCAAATACTATTTATTAAAGATTATAGAGTACTTAATAAATTTCTTAATCATGCAGTGCTGTTTCCTGATGGCGCACAGGAGAAGAATGAGGCATGAACAAGTCAGCTGCAAGAGAAAGGGAGCAGGGGACAAGAGAAGAAAAGACTGTTGCCCTAAACAACTCCTCAGCCCTGTATTTATTAGAAATAGACAATCATCAACAAAGGAGCCGAAGAAGGCTAAACATTAATCATATGCCTTGTAGATAAGCAAGAAGGAAGGCAAAATATATCTGGTCAAGCAGTATAAAGTTTATAGTTGAGCAAGCACATTCAAAGGGCTCATCTAATTAGCCACAGTTGCTCTCAGGGGCAAGGGGAGATAACGGAAAAATGAAGCAGGTGGTGTTCCACCCTGAGCGAGTGGGGCATCCCCAGCTGCTCGGTTTCAAGGATGTATATCGTCCTCTCCCCAGAGGCCTGTTGCCTGTATATGTTTTTCTTAAGGCTATATCTAAATACACATGGTAACTAATATAATTTCTCACCAGTTATATTTTAAATAATACATTGTTCTGAGGGACAGTTACAACACAGGGATCTCAGGTGTGGGTAAACCAACACATCTCAGGGAGGACTGATAGTCCTTGACACCCTTCTTCTCTGAGGTTTCATATAGGTTTTTACCCATCTCCTAAACATGAGTCTTCCTCCGGTCAACATCCCTGAATTTTTGTCTGCACACATGTCACATCCTACTGATTCCTTTTAGTAGTAAAAAAGATTTTAAACATTTGTGCCATTTTAGATAGTAAGAACAATTTCAAACATTTTCCTGCATTGGAAAATTATGCATTTTGTGAATCTCTGGCTCTTACTAGGGGGAATAAATGTCCAATAATTTCTATAACTTCTAAAACCCTAATTGAAAATATTTAAGTAATGGAGCTTATCAATATATATGAGTAGTTTATATTCAATAACTTATAGGTTAATACCTGCACAATTCATATATAAATATAAAAGATGACATAAATAAATGGAGTAGAGTATATTTTTGTGAGTGTCTGACTTCAAATAAACCAACAGCCCAAAGTGGGTGTCAAAGCTTGAGGGATCATCTTTTGATGTCATTGGACTTCTCAAGTAGGAGGAATCAGGGCCTAATGAAGAGGTCAAGGGAGATGCCAGAAGCTGGAAGAGGGAGTGAGAACAGTTCAACCAGCAGAGAGGGGCTGGGTCAGTGGAGGTCTGCTGCCCTCTCCCAGGATCCAAACCCTGTGCTTGATAGATATGTCAGCTCTGCATCTTATATCATCATCTGCTTAACTTTAACCAGAGAACTAATTTTATTTTTTTTTAAGAATTTATTTATTTAGTGGAGGACAAGATGGCAGAGAAGTAGGAGGAGGTGTCATTTCAACCTGTCCCTAAAAGTGAGCTGATTACCTACCAAAGAACTCTGATCACCCATGAAATCAGCCTGAGATTAGAATTATACACTTTTGGATCTCTATGGAGGCAGAAGATGTCAGTGGGCAGGTAAAGCGGAGTGGGAGCATCCGACAGATATCAGAAGATAAACAAAAGGGGGAGGGAGTGACCAGAAGTGACCCATAGAAAAGTAATACCCCAATATGAGAGTTCCCTGTGATTGGGGACCAGCATTAACTTGGAGTCAGGTTGAAAGCACTCAAAAAGAGCAAAGGATCTTAGGGGGAAATTGTGGGAAACGGGTGGTTAGGGTTTCCTGTCTCTCTCTCTCTCTCACTCTCTCTCTCTTTATTCTTTTTTCTCTCTTTCTTTTTTTCTTTTGTTTGGGTGGGGACTCTTGATTACTCAGAAGCATTCCAGGGTGCAACTTGAATGCACCACAGTCGATACATCCAACTACATCCGTTCAGACATCTCTCACCAAAATGACTAGGAGGAGGAATGCCCAACAGAAAAAAAAATTCAGACTCGGCCTTCTGCATCAGAGCCATTGGATATGAACATAGACAGTATTTCGGAAAGGGAATTCAGGCTAACAATTACACAGGCAATAGCTAGGCTGGAGTAAGCCATTGATGAAAAACTGAAATTGATTAGGGCAGAAGTGAAATCCACCAGGGATGATGTTCACAATATTCTCAATGAGTTCTAATCTAATCTAAATTCCCTAAAAGAGAGGGTAGGCAGATGATAGAATTAGAGATCTGGAGGACAAACTGATAGAGTAAAAGGATCGGGAGGAAGCCTGGAACAAGCAGCATAGAAGCTACAAAAACAGAATTAGGAAAATAAATGACTTCATGAAATATTCCAATGTCAGAATTATTGGAATCCCTGAGGGGGGAGGAGAAAGAAAGAAGACTAGAAGATATAGTTGAACAAATTCTCCATGAAAATTTTCCCAATCTTGCGAATGGAACCAGCGTTCCTGTATTAGAGGCAGAAAGGTATCCCCCCAAGATGATAGAATCTAGGAAGACGTCGAGACACCTGATAGTGAAAATGATGAATCATAATTGTACACAGAAGCTCTTGAAAGGAGATAGGTCAAAGAAATTCCTTACGTACAGAGGAAAGCCCATCAGAACGTCAGACCTGTCCACAGAAACCTGGCAAACGAGAAATGGCTGGCAAGATGTATTCAGGGCACTATATGAGAAGAATATACAGCCAAGATATTTTATTGAGCGAGACTGACATTCAAAATGGATGGAGAGAAAAAGAGTTTCCAAGACAGGCAAGGCTTAAAAGACTATGCAACTACCAGCCGCCACTAAAGGAAATATTAAGGGGGGTTCTATAAAAGAGGAGAAATCCTAAGAATAGCATTGAACAGAAATATAGAGACAATCTACAGAGAGAAAGACTTCAAAGGTAACACGATGTCAATAAAAACGTATCTATCAATAATCACTTTCAATGTGAATGGCTTAATGCGCCCATAAAATGGCACAGGGTTGCAGATTGGATAAAACGACAGGACCCATCCATATGTTGTCTACAAGAGACAATTTTGAACCTAAAGATACACCCAGACTGAAAGTGAAGGGATGGAGAAGCATCTTTCATGCCAATGGGCCTCAAAATAAGGCCAGGGTAGCAATTCTCATATCAGACAATTTAGATTTTAAACTAAAGACTATAGTCAGAGATACAGAAGGACACTACATAACTCTTAAAGGGACTATCCACCAAGATGATCTAACAATTGTAAATATCTATGCCCTCAATATGGGAGCAGACAATTACATAAGAAAACTGTTAATCAAGATAAAGAGTCATATTTCTATGAATATATTAATAGTAGGAGATCTTTTTTTTATTTTTTATTTTTTCAGTGTAACAGTATTCATTATTTTTGCATCACACCCAGTGCTCCATGCAATCCGGGCCCTCTCCAATACCCACCACCTGGATCTCCCAACTTCCCACCCCCCGCCCCTTCAAAACCCTCAGATGGTTTTTCAGAGTCCATAGTCTCTCATGGTTCACCTCCCCTTCCAATTTCCCTCAACTCCCTTCTCCTCTCCATCTCCCCTTGTCCTCCGTGCTATTTGTTATGCTCCAGAAATAAGTGAAATCATATGACAATTCACTCACTCTGCATGACTTATTTCACTCAGCATAATCTCTTCCAGTCCTTTCCATGTTGCTACAAAAGTTGGGTATTCATCCTTTCTGATGGAGGCATAATACTCCAGAGTGTATATGGACCACATCTTCCTCATCCATTCGTCCGTTCAAGGGCATCTTGGTTCTTTCCACAGTTTGGAGACTGTGGCCATTGATGCTATAAACATTGGGGTACAGATGGCCCTGATTTTCATTACATCTGTATTTTGGGGTAAATACACAGTAGTGCAATGGCAGTGTCATAGGGAAGCTCTATTTTTTTCTTTTGTTTTCTTGTTTATTATTATTATTATTATTATTATTATTATTATTTTAATTTTTTTAATTTTTCAGTGTAACAGTATTCATTATTTTTGCACCACACCCAGAGCTACATGCAATCTGTGCCCTCTCCAATACCCACCACTTGGATCCCCAAACCTCCCCCCCGCCCCCTATTTTTAATTTCTTGGGGAATCTCTACACTGTTCTCCAAAGTGGCTGCACCAACTTGCATTCCCACCAACAGTGTAAGAGGGTTCCCCTTTCTCCACATCCCCTCCAACAAAGGTGTTTCCTGTCTTGCTAATTTTGGCCATTCTAACTTGTGTAAGGTGGTATCTCAATGTCGTTTTAACTTAAATCATGCTGATGGCTGGTGATGATGAACATTTTTTCATGTGTCTGATAGCCATTTGTATGTCTTCATTGGAGAATTGTCTGTTCATATCTTCTGCCCATTTTTTTTTATTTAATTGTCTGTTTGTGTGTGTTGAGTTTGAGGAGTTCTTTATAGATCCTGGATATCAAACTTTTGTCTGTGCGGTCATTTGCAAATATCTTCTCCCATTCCGTGGACTGTTTCCTTTGTTTTGTGGACTGTTTCCTTTGCTGTGCAGAAGCTTTTGATTTTGATGAAGTCCCAGAAGTTCATTTTCACTTTTGTTTCCTTTGCCTTTGGAGACATATCTTGAAAGAAGTTGCCGTGGCTGATATCGAAGAGGATACTGGCTATGTTCTCCTCTAGGATTCTGATGGATTCCTGTCTCACATTGAGGTCTTTTATCCATTTTGAGTTTATCTTTGTGTACGGTGTGGTGTAAAGAGAATGGTCGAGTTTCATTCTTCTACATATATCTGCCCAGTTTTCCCAGCATCATTTATTGAAGAGACTGTCTTTTTTCCACTGTATATTTTTTTCCTGTTTTGTTGAAGATTACTTGCCCATAGAGTTGAGGGACCATATCTGGGCTCTCTACTCTATTCCATTTGTCTATGTGTCTGCTTTTATGCCAGTACCATGCTGTCTTGGTGATCACAGCTTTGTAGTAAAGCTTGAAATCAGGTAACGTGATGCCCCCAGTTTTATTTTTGTTTTTCAACATTACCTTAGCGATTCGGGGTCTCTTCTGATTCCATACAAATTTTTGGATTATTTGATCCAGCTCTTTGAAAAATACCGGTGGAATTTTGATCAGAATGGCATTAAAAGTATAGATTGCTCTAGGCAGTATAGACATTTTAACAATGTTTATTCTTCCGATCTAAGAGCATGGAATGGTCTTCCGTCTTTTTGTGTCTTATTCAATTTCTTTCATGAGTGTTCTGTAGTTCCTCGAGTACCGATCCTTTACCTCTTTGGTTAGGTTAATTCCCAGGTATGTGATGGTTCTTGGTGCTATAGTAAATGGAATCAATTCTCTAATTTCCCTTTCTGTATTTTCATTGTTAGTGTATAAGAAAGCCACCGATTTCTGTACATTGACTTTGTATCCTGCCACGTTACTGAATTGCTGTATGAGTTCTAGTAGTTTGGGGGTGGAGTCTTTTGGGTTTTCCATATAAAGAATCATGTCATCTGCGAAGAGAGAGACTTTGACTTCTTCATTGCCAATTTGGATACCTTTTATTTGTCTTTGTTTTCTGATTGCTGTTGCTAGGACTTCTAATACTATGTTGAACAAGAGTGGTGAGAGTGGGTATCCTTGTCGTGTTCCTGATCTCAACGGGAAGGCTGCAAGCTTTTTCCCATTGAGGATGATATTTGCTGTGGGTCTTTCATAGATAGATTTTATGAAGTTCAGGAATGTTCCCTCTATCCCTATACTTTGAAGCATTTTAATCAGGAATGAATGCTGGATTTTGTCAAATGCTTTTTCTGCATCAATTGAGAGGACCATGTGGTTCTTCTCTCTTCTCTTATTGATTTGTTCTATCACATTGATTGACTTGCAAATGTTGAACCACGCTTGCAACGCAGGCATAAATCCCATCTGATCATGGTGAATAATGTTTTTAATCTACTGTTGGATTCCAATAGCTAGGATCTTGTTGATAATCTTAGCATCCATATTCATCAGGGATATTGGTCTGAAATTCTCCTTTTAGATGGGGTCTTTGCCTGGTTTGGCGATCAGGTTAATGCTGGCTTTATAAAAAGAGTCTGGAAGTTTTCCTTCTGTTTCAATTTTTTGAAACAACTTCAGTAAAATAAGTATTATTTCTTCTTTGAACGTTTGGTAAAATCCCCCAGGGAATCCGTCAAGTACTGGGCTCTTGTTTTTTGGGAGGTTCTTGATCACTGCTTCAAACTCATTACTAGATATCAGTCTATTCAGGTTGTCAATTTCTTCTTCATTCAGTTTTTGAAGTTTAGAGGTTTCCAGGAATGCATCCATTTGGAGAAAGCAAAACCCTCTTACACTGTTGGTGGGAATGCTAGTTTGTGCAGCCACTTTGGAGAACAGTGTGGAGTTTCCTCAAGAAATTAAAAATAGAGTTTCCCTATGACCCTGACATTGCACTACTGGGTATTTACCCCAAAGATACAGATGTAGTGAAAAGCAGGGCCATCTCTACCCCAATGTTTATAGCAGCAATGGCCATGGTCACCAAACTGTGGAAAGAACCAAGATGCCCTTCAACGGACAAATGGATAAGGAACATGTGGTCCATATACACTCTGGAGTATTATGCCTCCATCAGAAAGGATGAATACCCAACTTTTGTAGCAGCATGAACGGGACTGTAGAATATTGTGCTGAGTGAAATAAGTCAAGCAGAGAGAATCAATTATCATGTGGTTTCACTTACTTCTGGAGCATAAGGAATAACATGGAGGGCATTGAGAGAAGGAAAGGGAAAATGAATGGGGGAAATTGGAGGAGGAGTTGAAGCATGAGAGGCTGTGGACTATGAGAAACAAAATGAGGGTTTTAGAGGGGAGGAGAGTATGGGGTTAGGTAAACCTGGTAGTGGGTATTAAAGAGGGCATTTATTGTGTGGAGGGTTGGATGTGGAGTGTAAACAATGAATTTTGGAACACTGAAAAAATAACTATATATATATATATATATATATATATATAGAGAGAGAGAGAGAGAGAGCGAGAGAGAGAGAGAGAGAGAGTCTCCTAAAAAAAATAAAAAAGTAAGAATTGCCAGGCTAACGAAGAAGGGCAATCAGAAACCAAGAGAGGTAAAAAAGAACAAAAGATAATTTCCCTAACAACATTATAATCTCATGACCAATTTAAAGATCAAATATTAAGGCCTGTATGATAGGGTCTGGGGTAACCTAACAGGAGACCCTTGCAGCAAAAAGAATGACAGTACAATAAGTCAACCTTTAAGGGGAAGCCATATAGATTTCGTACCAGATATGAACATGGGGGAACTCTGGACTCTTCAAGCCTTAACCTTGGTTCAATCTCGTCATTATTGGTAATGGCCCCAGGCACATGGCTGAAGAAAACTTAAATGCTAGGTAATCCTGACTGTCTGCTAACAGAATCACCATGCAATGCATCCTATATTGGCTTTCAGGAATTCATTAGTGACCTGGAAAAAAATAATGTTTCAGTCTCAAACATGGTTTGGAGACCTACTCATCCTATGGCCCTGGGCAGTAACACCAGAAAAACCCATCTGAAAATCAGGATTCTGTAGACGTGTTGGGTGGTGTCAGAGGGGCTCTGAGTCAGCTTGGAGCTATTCTGTGAGTGTCCTGAAAAGACAGTGTTCTGGTTATGTCAACTGGGAAAACGTTCTACTAAATGGTGCACATTTGGACAAGTGGTGTCCAAAGTGAAATGCAATTTTCTGTATTTGGGGTCTCTAGAAGCCACATAAGCAATAAGCACTGACTCACATCTTTGCATCAGGTTTCATCCTCCATCACCATGAGTTGCTATCAAGGTCTGAGCTCCAGGCAAAGATAAATGGACAGTCATGCACAGGGACAAGTTTGCATGAAGAAACTTGACTTACAAGGGCATATGGCCATAGAATCAGTTGCTGACCTTTCTCCTGTCATGTCTCCCTGCTCAACCTTTCCCTGATTAATTTATTAATATCACAGCATCTCATGAGGGGGATATTACCCTGGAATACAGTCCCATATCCATCTCACTGCCTCTGGCCATTCCTGCTCTGCTTCTCCTAAAGCTCTTGAGAAGGAGAAGTGCCCTGAGTCTAGTTGGTTCCATTCCTGTAAGTTTCCTAATAAAGCCAGAGTAGGGATACCATAGGACATCCTGGTGTTTACATGTGCAGGTGATGCCAGGTAAGGAAGATTCCACAACTACTAATGGTCACCCCCATACTTTCTCTGCTCATCAACTAGTAAATAATGATCGATTTCCATCCTTACAGATTGACCTACTGTATACATATTGTAAATAAGTTAAATTATATAGAGGTCTTAGTGAAGAGTTTCGTTCATTTAATTATGTCACATAATGTTTCAGAAATTCATCCATGTCATAGCAGGGATAAGTACTTCATTTACTTTTTTTGTTTTTTTACCATATGATGACCCATTGTATGTACATAACACTGTTTATCCACCCATCATTTGATGGACATTTTGGTTTTTAACTCCGTTTTTTCAATTAACCATCCTGTTGCCATAGGCATCCTTCTGCACATTTCTGTGAGTACACGTTTTTATTTATGCTGGGTGTAAAACCATGTAAATTTTCTGTATCATGCAGAAATTCCAAGACACACTTTCTGGTCAATAGACCAATCGTGTCTCAAAGTGACTGCAAGGTTATATATTTTTAATAAGGTTGTATAAGGTCCATTTTTTTTTTTTTTTTGCCAGTGCTTTTAATTTTGTTTCCTTGACTATGGCCATCCAACTGGAGTGAAGTGTTTTTATATGGTAGTATGTGCTTTTTCCTAATGTCTATTTTTGCTGTGTACATTCTCAAGTGCAGTATAGAGCTTCTCAGGTTGTGAGCAGCCATGACTCAAATAAGGTTAATTGTTCTATCTATGTGACTCTACTCATGTACTGTTTACTGTATGCCAGAGTCCTAAGTATTAATCACACACACACACACACACACACACACACACACACACACACACTGTGTTAAAGAAGTAGAAATTGATACTTTTGAATTCAGATTTTTCTGATGCCAGCATCCCTCTTATTAACAAGAAAGGTGTATGGTCATCTTGAATAAGTTTACATAGTTATACGATAAACATGAAAACCCATACTTTCAGAATGTCCATTTTCATTCCCTCTAAGTATTTGTGGAGTCTTTCATGAATCCTGCGTTAGGAAATTCCCTAGGGTGCAAAACATTCCATTCTGGGAAAGTTGAACATCCTGCTTAGGAGGACTTGCTGCTCACAACTGGGCCTCAGTTGGATCTATGATGTGGTATAAGGAGGGAGACCATCATTTCTGCCCTTTCCAGGAAAGCCATGTTCATGGACAACAGTCTTCTGTTGTGCTGGCAGTATGGCCTGAATGGCCTGGTGACCCCAACATTAGAAGTGTAGGAGTCCTCTCGGGGACATTGGACAAGGCTGGAATGACACCCTGAGACATGTTCCCGGGCCTTTCAGGCTTGGATTCTGGGAAGACTGCCGGAGACCAGGTGCCCTCCACCCCAGCTTTCTTGACAAGCATCACACAGGGAACCTCATGTTCCCTTAATTGTTCTACTCAGAGTTCCCATCAGAGGAACACCTGTGCCTGCTCTTCCTCCAAACTCTTACAACCTTCCCCCTTCACCAGGGCCACAGCTCTATTGCTGTCCTTTCCTTTCTGTTGGGGACACATCACCCCTCAGCACTGACCTCAGGCTTGTGTTCTCCCAGCTTCATCCTGGGAGTGCTTTGGGCTCCTCACCACGTTCCCTGAGGAGTGTCCTCTCCAGGAGAAACCTGATGCTCTGGGTAGTGAAGTCAGGTTCTCTGGACAAATTTCTTAGAATGATGCTCAAACCCCTTCCTAATGGTGGGGGAGAATAAGAACAGAGAGGACTGTACAGAGCCCCTCATTCATTCACATCGGAACCAGAGGAGGACACACAGGTGTAAGACAGCCTTCTCAGGGCTCCTAAAATGGGGCTGGTAAGGTCAGCAGTTTCTGCCCTCTGTCCTTTTGATCTGGGGAACACAGGGCAGGTTAACTAGGTGGGGAAGGTGGCTTCCTCACAGTCCCACACCACATAACTCTACACACAGGTATAAGGGTCTGGATGGAGCTGAAGAGGTCCCCCTGCACTGAGATGAGGCGGCACTGCATGAGGTCATCCCCTAATGCGGGTCCCAGGCCTTCCTCCAGGGGACTGTCTGGGGTATCCCTGGACAGACTTAATGAAGACTTGGGTCCTTTCCAGTTGCTGCTGCATCTTAGAACCAGTTGGAGGTAGTGTCCTAGTTAGCAGGGGGCACTGTGGGTCAGGAAGCCCAGTGAGAACCAGACCTCTCTCCCAGTCTGGGGCCCTGTGCTCAGAGCTGAATGGCACACAGCAGGTGCCACCTCCCACTGCCCTGGGGGCCTGGGGCCAGATGTGTCACTTGGGTCTGGGGTAGCCAGGGAAGAAGTAATTTGCATAATGTGCCCTGATTCCCTTGGGGTTTGAGTGACATAAAAGAGACATGGAGCAGCTCTGGCTCTGCTGTTATTACTCAAAGACCTGAGCTTGTCTACTATGGCTTGGACTCTGATCCCCCTCCTCACGCTCCTCACTCACTGTCCAGGTGCTGGATCCTGGTGGTCTGGAAGATGCATCTGGGTTGGGACAGGGCTCTTCTACCCTATTTTCCAGGATATTTTGGAACCTCAGACTCATCATTTGTGTCTCTCCCTCTTCTTTCCAGCTGTGTGGGCACAGCCTGTGCTGACTCATCCATTGTCAGTGTCAGGGTCCCAGTGTCAGACAGTCACCATCACCTGCCTTGGAGGCAGCAACAATGTAAAAATTTATACTGTGGGTTGGTACCAATAGCTACCCGGTGCTGCCCCCAGAACTGTGATGCTTTGTGGTGCTTGACCCTCAGGGGTCCCAGACAGATTCTCTGGCTCCAATTCTGGATCCACTAAGAATTTGACCATCACTGGTCTCCAACCTGAAGATGAGGCTGAATATTACTGCTCCTCTTGGGACAGCAGCCTCAGTGTTCACACAATCCTCCTGACCTGTGGGAAGTGAGACAAAAACCTGCTGTCCCCATGGGAATGGGGTTTCCTTGTGCACTCCCCCATCTTCTACCAAAACAGCTGCCTCCTTTTTTTGTTTGGCCTAAAACAAATATTGACACCCATTCCAGTGACCTTTTTCTAGAGAGTGTGTCCTCATTCCTTCATACCTGCCCCCAGAGCCTATTCTTGGAGGCAACACACTGTTTTCAAACAGAAATTTATGGATGCTGGGAGCAAAGACAGGCTAAGAAGCCCTTGCAGTGTAGGTGGAGGGACCTGACAGGAGAACTTAAACCCACAACAACCACAGGAGTCAAACTAGAAGAGGAGTATATGTGGAATTATTATGAGGTGGGAATAATGTTGGTACTCTGAGAAGGTTAAGGTTTTTACTTGTTTCCAGGTGATGGTAGACTGTCATGACCCCAAGCTCCTGGAAGAGACAAATCCCAATGTCAGGTCATTCTGAAATACCTAGTAACATAAGCACTGTGCAACACACCATATATGTAACCATCCGGAGGTCGTTGTTGACCTTGGGGTGGGGAATGTCAGGCCAAACACCACGGAGGGCACCTCTTAATTCTATTGCCCTGGGCAGTGACATCATTCTGGATCATATTGCCAGTCCAGACATCATTCTAGGAGCACTGTGAGGTGTCAGAAGGCTGGAGAACTTGGTGTCTGCCCATCAGGTGGAGCTGTGGGACAGGTCTGTGAGGAGAGGTTTATGGTCCAGACCAACTAAGGTAATACTCTAAGAAATCTTGCACACTTGGCAGAAGTGTCCTGACTGTAGTGTGGCTCTGCAGTCCCTGTGCTTTTGCAAGTTATTCCCTGTGATCTCCTTGTTTGCTGCTAATATGGATTCCTTTGTATCCTCAGTTCTGACTCATTTCTTGGTCTCATGTTTAATCTTCAAATCCCAAGGAGTCACAGTCCAGGTGGCTTTTCAGGCAGGGTCAGACAATCTGCACAACTTCAGAAATTTGAAAAACAAACAAACAAACAAACAAAAACACCTGCCATGTTACCTGGGTTTAGGGAAAGAGACCCCTGGGGAATACCAACACTGCTACTTCAGCCAGCAGAACTCTGGACTTCTCTGTCCTGTCCTGATTCCTCTATCACCTCTTCCCTGATAGACAAGGAGTTCCCTTTGGGGCTGAAGAGAAAAGATGCAGGGGGTGGGGAGGCATATGAACTGCTTTGTTCCCATGACTGGCACATGGGTAGTCATCACCCCATTCCTTCTGATCCTTTATAGCCTCTAGCTTTCCTTCCAAGTTCCCTTCAGACTGTGTTACTTTGCCATCCAGAGCATCGGTGACCTTATTAGGGGGAAAAAGAAAAAGAAAAAAAAATATATATATATATATGATATTTATTATAAATAAGTTATCATAAATACACATAGAAAATTATACATAATATAAGAATTATATAAACACATTATGTCTAATATATTGAATTATTACATATATCACCATTTATATATACTCTAATAAATATAGATACCATGTATAATGCACAATACTAAAGAGTATATATAAATATTGTATCATACATATGTTACATGATGCATAAACACATCATATACTATAAGTTGTGCATTTAAGTACAGTTAAGTTATACATAGAGGGAAGAAGAATAAAATGAAGTTACTGTGTCTGGGAACTAATGTGAGTTTGCTCCATCCTGAGTTAAATTTGGAGACTGATTCAGGTGTGTAGTCACACAAAGGAATCCATATTAGCAGCAAATAAGATCACAGGGAACAACTTGCAAAGCCTCACTAAGCTCCAAGAGGAGGAGAGAGTGGTTTCCTTTTATTTCGTATTTGGGATGAATATTCAGAAGGGGAGCTTCGTCATTCCATGTCAAGATGGGCATAAGGTGGGTCAGGAGGACTGAGATCACAGGCTTCTACAGACATCCTCTGCTATGTTAACTGCAGCTTGTGCTCCTCCTAGTGCAGAGACTTTCATATTGTAATGAAGCAAAAGTAGCTGTTCCACAGAAGCTAGGGACCTGTCCACAGAGCATGAGTCACTGGAAAGTGTCTGAGCTCCTTATCTGGGAGAAAGAATGCAGAGACTGGTTTCCTTTGAAACAGCATTGGGTATTTCAGTGATTTGCTATCTCTGATATGATTAAACTATTTCTTTGCCTGGGAGAGACTGCCAATTTTCACATTCTCTTTATTCCCTTAAAATCTTTAACTACTTTTTTTTTTTTTTTGTCATTTCATCTAATTATGACACCTCTTAGGAAGATCTGCAAGATTTGTGCTGGGAAAGTAGAGCTGCTGGGGCAGAGATAACAGGAAATAGCTGGGGGGTCTTAATTGACTTCTCTTGTGTCAGGAAAGATATTTTCCATCTTTATTTTTCCGCATGGGGACTGCTAGGTTTTTCTTCTCACACATAGATCCACTGATGGGACTCCTTCGTACTGTAGCCCCCTTTGCACAGTGTCTATCAGCAATGGACAATGGTTCTTCAGAGAAGAAAAGCACAATCCAAAGACAGGTCTCCCCTGGGACAAGCAGCATCACCCTAGAGAGAGTAGAGGTTGGGGGGGGGTCTGACTGCTCCTTCTAACTTGTGAGGGGCTCCTGGACTCTGGATTCTTCTCTAACATCCAGTTTCCCAACCCTAGTGCTGACCATTGTGTTCAGACCTTCACAGTAAGAAAGAATTCTTCTGACCCATGATGCCTTGAGAAAGTCTGTCAGTTTCTCAGGGCTCCCTTCAAGGTCAGGGATCCTGGCTGATTACTGTGACTTCCCAATTTACTCATGACGAAATCTATTTTGTTAGCCTTCAAACTCATGATTTTAGTTGCCCTTTCTAAGAAATATGATATTGGCCATGTATTTCTATATTTTGTGATAATGTACAGAAGCTGATATTGTGTTTTTCAGATATGTCAATAATTCTTTACTTCTTCCTTTTTCTCTTAATTTTACACTCTCCTTGTTTTCAAATTTGGTGCACATAAAAGTGCATACTTTTCTCCAGTTTATTGAAGGATCTTTATTAAATAGACACAAAGTGATTGAGTAGGAATGGTTGTGAGATGGACGTTGGGCTCCCAAACAGACATGGAGGAGGGCAAACAGCAATCATGCACATTGTATGAAACAGAATATGTACTAGCAGTTCAGAAAGGAATATAAAATCATATTTTATTCACATCATGGTGAACACTGATCTGACACATGTGTACCTTCCTTAAATGTATTTTTAGAGAATGTAGGGGAGCAGCCTTTGGGTGGGTTAGTCAGTGAAAAATCTGCCTTAGGTTCATCTCAGACCTGAGGGTGCTGTGATCAAGTCTTGGGTTTGGCTCAGCAAGAAGTATGCTTCTCTCTCTCCTGCTGTGCCACCCCCTGCTTGTACATGCACTGTATCTCTCTAATAAATAAACAAAATCATTTAAAAAATGAATATATCATATTGATTGATTTGTGAATTTTGAACCACTCTTGCATCCCAGAGATAAATCCCACCTTCTCATGGTGGATAATCTTTTTAATTACTGTTGTATCCTAAAAGATAGGATCTTGTTGAGAATCTTGGCATCCATATTCATCAGGGATATTGGTCTGAAATTCTCCTTCTTGATGGGGTCTTTGCCTGGTTTGGGGATCAGGATAATGCTGGCTTCGTAAAAAGAGTCTGGAAGTTTTCCTTCTGTTTCTATTTTTTGAAACAGCTTCAGAAGAATAGGTATTATTTCTACTTTGAATGCTTGGTAGAATTCCCCCAGAGAATCCATCAGGTCCTGGGCTCTTGTTTTTTGGGAGTTTTTTTTTATCACTGCTCCAGTCTCATTACTAAATATTTATCTATTCAGGTTGTCAATTTCTACTTGTTTCAGTTTTGGATGTTTATAGGTTTCCGGGAATGCATCCATTTTTTCTAGGTTGCTTAACTTATTGGCATATAACTGCTGATAATAATTTCTCACAATTGTTTCTATTTCCTTGGTGTGAGTCATGATTTCTCCCCTTTTCATTCATAAATTGATTAATTTGGGTCTGCTCTCTTTTCTTTTGGATTAGTTTGGCCAGTGCTTTATTGATCTTATTGGCCAGGTGGAATTTATCACTGAGATGCAAGGGTGGCTCAACATTTGCAAATCAATCAATGTGATACAAGAAACCAATAAGAGAAGAAAGAAGAACCACGTGGTCCTCTGAATTGATAGAGGAAAAGCATTTGACAAAATACACCATCAGTTTCTGATTAAAACACTTCAAAGTACAGAGACGGAGGGAACATTCCTCAACTTCATAAAATCGATCTATGAAAAACCCACAGCGAATATCATCCTCAATGAAGAAAAGCTGACAGCCTTCCCTTTGAAATCAGGAACACGACAAGGATGCCCACTCTCACCACTCTTGCTCAGCATAGTATTAGAAGTCCTAGCAACATCAATCAGACAACAAAGAGAAAGAAAAGGTATTCAATTTGGCAACGAAGAAGTCAAACTCTCTCTCTTCTCAGTAGACATGATACTTTATATGGAAAACCTAAAAGACTCCACCCCCAAACTCGTACAACAATTCAGTAATGTGGCAGGATGCAAAATCAAGGCAGAGAAATCAGTTTCTTTCTTATGCACTAAAATGAGATGAGATACCTGCGAATTAACCTAATGAAAGAGGTAAAGGATCCGTACTTGAGGAACTACAGAACACTCATGAAAGAAACTGAAAAAAACACTAAAAGATGGAAGAAAATTCCATTCTCATGGATTGAAAGAATAAATATTGTTAAAATGTCTATACTTCCTAGAACAATTTATATTTTCAATGCCATCCCAATCAAAATTTCACCAGTATTTTACAAAATGCTGGAACAAATAATCCTAAAATTTGTATGGAACCAGAAAAGACCCCGAATCATTAAGGAAATGATAAAAAAGAAAAACAAAACTGGGGGTGTCACGTTTTTTGATTTCAAGCTTTACTACAAAGCTGTGATCACCAAGACAGCATG
>NW_019154208.1:727847-739421 GCF_002288905.1 Enhydra lutris kenyoni | reverse complement strand
AGAGAGTCAATTATCATATGGTTTCACTTATTTGTGGAACATAACAAATAGCATGGAGGACATGTGGAGTTAGGAGAAGGGAGTTGGGGGAAATTGGAGGGGGAGTTGAACAATGAGAGACTATGGACTCTGATAAACAATCTGAAGGGTTTGAAGAGGTGGGGGGGTGGGAGGTTGTGGGAACCAGGTTGTGGGCATTAGAGAGGGCACGGATTGCATGGAGCACTGGGTGTGGTGCAAAAAACCATGAATACTGTTATGCTGAAAATAAATTTTAAAAAATGATTTAAAAATAAATAAATAAATATATAAATAAATCTTTTAAAAAAGTAAAGGATGAATACCCAACTTTTGTAGCAACATGGACGGGACTGGAAGAGATTGTGCTGAGTGAAATAAGTCAAGAAGAGAGAGACAATTATCATATGGTTTCACTTATTTGTGGAGCATAACAAATAGCATGGAGTTAGAGGGGAGAATGGAGTTGAGGGAACTTGGAAGGGGAGGTGAACCATGAGAAACTATGGACTCTGAAAAACAATCTGAGGGATTTGAAATGGTTGGGGGTAGGAGGTTGGGGGAACCAAGTGGTGGGTATTAGAGAGGGCATGGATTGCATGGAGAACTGCCTGTGGTGCAAAAACAATGAATACTGTTATGCTGAAAATAAAAATTAAAAAAAAAATGTGCTTCTCTAAAGATAGTCAATTATCATATGGTTTCACAAATTTATGGAGCATAAAGAATAACATGGAGGACATGGGGAGATGGAGAGTAGTGAATTGGGGGAAATTGGAGGAAAAGATGAACCATGACAGACTGTGGACTCGGAGAAACAAACTGAGGGTTTTTGAGGGGAGGAGGGTGAGAGTTTGGGTGAGCCTGGTGGTGGGTATTATGGAAGGCACATATTACATGGAGCACTGAGTGAGGTGCATAAACAATGAATACTGGGACACTGAAAAGAAATTTTTAAAAAATAAGTAAAAAATTTTAAAAAGAACCACTTTTTTTTAAAAGTGCTTCTCTGCAAGGGTCGCAGGTGCCTGGGGGACCTCTCCTTGTCTCCTTCCTTTCTCCACAGGATCTAGCCGCAGGGGCCTCAGGCACACACCAGGCTCTCCTGAGATATTTCTGGGTGCAAAATAGTCCCCTGAAAGTATCCTGAAGGGGAAGAGAATTTTTGGCAACCTTCCTGCCTGGGAGGAGCTGGACCCTCAGCTGTGACCACAGGGATTCACCAGCATCATGGTACTGCCCAATGTCCTCTACACACATTTCATTAGTTATCACCTCTCCCTGCTGGCCCTGTTGTCCTCTTCTCACCCAGGGGAGCCCCTTTCTTCTTCACTGGTTCCAAACCTGAAAGCTAAGATTCATATTTTATTCCCTCTGTCCATCACTCACAGATACAAGGGGACATCCGTCCTATGGGACCTACTCCTCAGCAATGTCTGACAGGTTCCCTCTTTATTTTCCCATTTATTTTACTACCATGAATTCCTCACACTCACACTTGCTCTTCTTCTCTGATGTGATTCTCATGTAGCCAAGGACATCTGGTCATATAAGCAGTCTAGTGTTTGTGACATTTCTCCTGCCAGGTCTCTGCTGCTCATGGAGAATGGTTTACTCATGGGTTTGCCCCACAGTCCTCTGCACCCACCCCACATCCAGGGCCACAGTCACGTGTCACTCTGATCATGTAAGTGTGTCACTAACAAAGGAAGGAGAGGATTAAAATGATATTGCAAGTCCTGCACATAATTTACCCATAAATCAGCCTCTGTAAATTGTATTTGAATTGATCAATGTGCTGTTGTCAATTGAGTTACTGAGAGCAAATACACCTATGTGCTGTGCTGAACAATCTTGTCCTGGGAAAGAAGGTACAGACAGGGGCTCTTGGCCAAGGGTGTGCACAGATAGAATGACTGCTCCTTATGGGTATTGCTTTTCTTTGACAGATTTTAAAGTCTTGTCCCCTGGTTGTTTGACATCACCTGCTGTCTTGCTTTGACCATAAAATATAATCAGAAAAGACATGTGCTCCTTATGGACAAAGGGGTAAGAGCCCATGCTCACCCTGTTTCTTTGTTTCCCCTTTTGCCTCCTTGACCTCCATTATTCCAAGGACTGCTCCTAATCCAGATGAGCATGGCAGACACCTCAGTATGTGGACATGATAGGGTGAAAGCAATTTTGATCAGAGTTGAGGGTTTTCATGATCCTTCTGCTCCTTATGAAGTGACCAATATAGGGATCCTTCTCCTCTTTACTCGCAAGACACTGACAAGGGCATGCATGATGCTGGGAAATTACACACAGTCACTGATGGCACCTCCCTGAGCCCAGAGAATCCAGAGGAGGGGTTTCAGGAAATGGGGATTTGAATTAGGAGGGGCTGAGATATTTGGGATAAATGCGGCATCTACAGAGAGCATCCATCTCACTGGATTGTTCTTGGTCCTCCAGCCCAAATTCTGGCTGATGCCCAATTGTAGCCACAGTCTTTTGAGAAGTCAAAAAATAAAGAGGGAGAGAGATGTCTGTTCCCACAAGCAGATGAGCAGCTAAGATCTGAGGTGGGAACAATGGTGAATGTGTGGTGGAGATGGGAAGTTCAACATTGTGTGCCACAGGACCAGTCAGAACAGCAGTGAGTGTAAGGTCCTCTCGTCCAATTATAAGAAATTGCATAATGAGAGAAGAATAGCATCAGAAAGAGGACAGTGTGGGAGTTTTCAGTGTTCTTCTCCTTCCAGAAACATTCTTGAACAAGGATCCACATATTTAAATACTTCCATGATAGTTGAAGATTTCGGATGAGCCGTTACAGCACCTGAGTGGAACAACAAATAAGAAAAGATGCCTTGAAGAGGGAAGGAAAGAATTTCACATGACAACTGTTACCCTTGTTCCAGGCATATGGTCTTGCTCAAAGAGAAGAACTTCCCCTGGGAGGCAGAGTGACATGAGCTCCTGTCCTCAATAGAAACCATAACCCCTGCCTGAACCAGGGCCAGGCTGGCTCCCATGAGCCGTGGCTCCCACAGTTCTTAGTTCCCAGCCAACCCCTGTGACCCAACATCTTTGGGAACCCAAGCATCTTCCATGGACCTAGGTTTCCCACCATTTTCCCCAGACCCAACCCCCACCTCAGCTATTGGGAACAGAGGCTGCTGACTGGTCCCAGAACAAACTGGCTACCAGGAAGCCAGACACTGAGACTCTAGGCCTACACTCTAGCCAGCTGTCAACAGCTGGCTAGCTGTCTCTCCCCAATGGATGGAAGGGCCACATCAGACCCAGAACCTCACCTGTCTAAACACCAGCCCAACGCCTGTTGCCCCAGATGCCAGGAGGTTTCCTGCACATCCAGTCTGAGGCTGATCTTAGTGCCAAGCTGACCATCGTGGACTTTGTCTCCAGACTGGCTCCATAGAAACAAGATCTTGGTTTTACTGAGTATGAAGCTGGAATCTATGGACCCAGGCTCCCAACAGGTTCACCAAAATGCAGACTCTCAGCTTACCCTAGGACCAGGACAGCCTCTGAAGACCCAGACATCAGCCCCCACCCAGTTATCACCACCATCCTGGTTCCAGGCCCATCATGGAAGAATGTGGAGAAAGACATGATGTGCTTCCAGCTACTGAGTAAGAAAACCACAGGAAGCAGGTGCCTGAGTGGGAAAATTCTGAGCACAGGTGTCCCCCCACCCCAGAGCACATACAGTGCAGAGTAACGGTGAGTTGGGTGACTATATTATAACATTTCACTTAAGAACATAAAAGACCTCCATTTGTTAGCAAAATGTTACACACCCAACATGTGAGCAAGGACATTTGCCCTTTCAACATTTCAACCTAATCATAGTAATGACCCTAGCAGGAAACTTGGGGAGAAAAAAAAAAAAAGGAGGTTTGTCCATAGAATAAAAGATTCTGCAGAGAAATGAAAGAAAGAGCCAAGAAATAATGATGTATTAGAATATCTAATAGAATGTGCCCTAATGTGACCTGCACTGCCATTAATCTTAGAAATCATGGGGCTTCCTTGAATTGTCACTGGCACAACAAATAAATTAGGTACAAATGGTAGATTAAACCACAAATAAATTGATGTGAGTGTATATGGAACTCATTGCTTTAATGCATAAGGATAGAACTCTCTGTGAACCAGACCATGTACGTATGAAGATAGACAGGGACCTTGAGGGCCACAGACTACTGGGACTCTCCGGACTTTGGGCCATGCTGAGGTGTATGTCCTGCAACCAGCAGAGGACGCTGTGGGACTGCCCTGTGGGCCTTTCATAACTGTTTAGTGAGGACCCTCACCAAAGGACTCTGGGCCTGGGGGCAGGACCCACCCTCTCTGTCCTGGCAGAGTCCCCAGGGACATGTGTTTTATCTCAGCAGCTGCTTCCTCCCAGTGCTCTCCCTAGGGGGAAGCCACCTCCATCTTCCTTAGTGGAACAGTTTATTTATGAAAGTAAGCATAACAGAAAATTTAATATTCTAATCATTCTTTATTGTATAATTCAGAGATATTAAGTGTACGCCCAATGTTGTGTCTCATCACAACTATCCATTTCTAGAATATTTTCATCATCTCAAGGAATTACTACACCCAATAGGGAGATAGGTAACCTGGATATGGCAGAGGAACCAAGTATCCAGGAGCCCATGACAATGCAGGAACCAGCAGAGAGTAGAGGGCTGCATCAATGGTGGCTGTTGGCAAGATGTGGCTTGATTGAACTAGAAGCATTCTTTGAGCTGTGCTTCTTAACCCAGATTGAACATGTGGGTGCTCTGGCCCAGTGTGGCATGGGGAGCAATGTGGTCATTTCAGGGTATCCAGTAATTCCATCATTGTCTCCCAAAGTGTGCCAGAAAACATCAGTGAGAACATAAGGATCTCATTTGATACATCTGTCACATGATTCATGTATATTCCTATATGAACCACCTCCAAAATCCATGTCAGCTCTCTTCCAGAGACCTGGCCTATGTCCTCCTTTGTAGTCAAGGGGAACGTGTATTTCTTTCCAGGATTTTTATTTCATGGTATTGATATATGTGTCTCTTTCAAGGCCAATATCACCCTGTTTTTATTGTTATGGCTTTGTAATATAATTTGAAATCAAGAATATGATGTCAGAGGAGACAAGATGGCGGGGAAGTAGGAGGAGGTGCCGTTTCAACCTGTACCCTAAAGTGAGCTGATTACCAACCAAAGAACTCCGGTCACCCATGAAATCAGCCTGAGATCAGAATTATACACATATGGATCTCTACAGGGGCAGAAGACGCCAGTGGGCAGGTAAAGCAGAGTGGGAACATCGGACTGATATCGGAAGATAAACAAAAGGGAGGGAGCCACCAGAGGCGACTGATTGGAAAGTAATACCCCTAATAGGAGAGTGCCCTGCGTCTGGGGACCAGCATTAACTTGGAGACTGGTTGAAAGCACTCAGAAAGAGCAAAGGATCGTGGGGTGTGGGGGGGGAAATTATGGGAATCGGGGTGGCTAGGGACAGGGGCTTAAGTCCCCAGAACCAGGACAGCCTCCCCTGGCACTGAGCCAGAGAGAGTGAGGTGGAGAAACCAGGTCTTGGTCCCTGAGCCACCAGCGTGCCCAAGAACGCGTGGGGTCTGGCTCCTGTGCGGGGCTGGGAGCCTTGCCAGACAGCAGAACACAGAGCTCTGCTACAGAGCCTGAGACACGCGCACCCCTCATCCTCCCCTGAGAGAGGTGCATGAAGGCCCAGCCCGGTGCTCTTAGACCCACGCCATTGTTTCAGAGCCTGAGATATGCGCGTGCCCCACACCCTCCCCTGAGAGAGGTGCATGCAAGCCTGGCAGTCTTAGACCCAGAAAGACCAGGCACTCCCAGCCCCGGCCACCGGGAAAATCTCAGTGTGCAGTCACTGCTTGGAACCTCTCTGGTGGTCTGGAGCTGCCCAAACAGCTGACGTTGCCGTGGTTTGGGGTACAAGCAGAAGATCCTGCATCACCAGGGACCGCGACATGGAACCTGCTCTGCCAGCGGCCAAGGGGGAATTTAGATGGGCTCTACAGCACCCACAGGGGACCAGGCTGAGGCTTCTCTCTGAGAGGGAGGTCAGGGTGCAGTTTGCTTTCCTCTAAACCTACAAAAAACATCAAAAGGGGTCAAGGCGAGAGAAAACAAAACAAAACAAAAGTGAACAAACATAAAAACCTTCAGAGAACAAAAGCCTGAAAAAAACGGTTTCCTCAGAGCCCACCCCCTTGAGGGGGGTGGGAGGACTTAACTCAGGGAACATCATTGACTGAAATCCCATGTGGCAGGCCCCTCCTCCAGAAAACCAACGAGGAAAGAAAAAGAAAAAAAAAAAAAGACTACAATAGAACAACCAGCACTACTTCATAGGACAACTTTATTTTTAACTCATTCCCACTATTCTGGTTCATTTTTGTTATATAGATAATTTTTAAAACTATTTACCATCATAGTGAGATGTCCAGTACATCAAAACCCATAATAACCTTCTAACCTGAACTTTTTGATACATACCCCTGTGTTTTTCTTTTGCATTTCTATTTTTTTATTTTTTTTCTAAATTTTAGTTTAGTTTAGTCTAGTTTATTCCTTTTTTATTTTTATTTTCTAATATTCATATAGAGTTAAACTTCAAGGTAATCCCCTTTCCCTAATCAATGCTACCCCTATAGGTAAACCAATTTTTAATTCCCATTTATCTTAGGAAAGTTGAGTCCTTTAACAAAGATATCAAGAAACATCAAGGAAGAATAAAAACAACCTTCCTCGCCCACACTGGGAATTTATAACCACTCTCCCATCTGTTATTTTTTTTAATTTATTTATTTTTTTCAGTATAACAATATTCATTGCTTTTGCACCACACCCAGTGCTCCATGCAATCCGTGCCCTCTCTAATACCCACCACCTGGTTCCCCCAACCTCCCACCCCTGTCCCTTCAAAACCCTCAGATGGTTTTTCAGAGTCCAAATTCTCTCATGGTTCACCTCCCCTTCCAATTTCCATCAACTCCCTTCTCCTCTACATATCCCCTTGTCCTCCAAACTATTTGTTACGCTCCACAAATAAGTGAAACCGTATGATAATGGACTCTCTCTGCTTGTCTTATATCACTCAGCATAATCTCTTCCAGTCCCATCCACGTTGCTACAAAAGTTGGGTATTCATCCTTTTTGATGGAGGCATAATACTCCATAGTGTATATGGACCACATCTTCCTTATCAATTCTTTTTCTTCTGCCAGTGTTCTGTGTTTTTGTGTTTGTCCTGATAGTATATAAATCTTATACTTGGGGTTCTTTTTGACGAGGTTCATCCTTTATTTGCATATATATTTTTTTTCTCTTGTCATATGCTTTTATCAGTCTTTTTGTTTGTCTGGTTTTGTTTGTATACTTCATCAAAATTACCTGGGGCCCATTTGGGCTGAACCTTCTCTTTTATCTTCCCTTTTGTTCCTGTCTCTCTCTCTCTCTCTCTTTTCATTTTATTTTCTTTTTCTCTTGTTTGGGTGGGGAACCCTGATTGCTCAGAAGCATTCCAGGGTGCGCCTTGACTGCACCACGGTTGATACATATAGCTACATCCATTCAGTCATCTCTCACCAAAATGACTAGGAGGAGGAATGCCCAACAGAAGAACAATACGGAGGATGGGCCTTCTGCAACAGAGCTAATGGCTATCAACATAGACAATATGTCAGAAAGAGAATTCAGGATAACAATTATCCAGGCAATAGCTAGGTTGGAGAAAGCCATGGATGACCAAACGGAATTGATTAGGGCCGAACTTAAAGCGACCAGAGATGATGTTCACAATGTTAGGGCTAAGGTGAAAGCTACCAAGGATGAGGTTCACAATGCTCTCGTTGAGTTCCACTCTAATCTAAATTCTCTCAAAGCTAGGATAACTGAGACAGAAGATAAAATTAGTGATCTGGAGAACAAACAGATAGAGAGAAAGGATCAGGAGGAAGCCTGGAACAAACAGCTTAGAAGCCACAAAAACAGAATCAGGGAAATAAATGATGTCAAGAAATGTTCCAACGTCAGAATCATTGGAATCCCTGAAGGGGAGGAGAAAGAAAGAAGTCTAGAAGATATACTGGAACAAGTTCTTCATGAAAATTTTCCCAATCTCGCAAATGAAACCAGCGTTCATGTACTAGAGGCCAAACGATCTCCACCCAAGATTATAGATTCCTAAAAAACATCAAGGCACCTGATAGTCAAATTGAGGAATCATAATTGTAGGTATAATCTCTTGAAAGCCGCTAGGACAAAGAGGCTCCTTACTTACAGAGGAAAGCCCATCAGAATAACGTCAGACCTGTCCAGAGAGACCTGGCAAGCCGGAAAGGGCTGCCAAGATATATTCAGGGCACTAAATGAGAAGAACATGCAGCCAAGAATACTTTATACAGCAAGACTGACATTCAAAATGGATGGAGAGATAAAGAGTTTCCAAGATCGCCAAGGCTTAAAAGACTATGAAACCACCAAGCTGACACTGCAGGAAATATTAAGGGGGGTTCTATAAAAGAGGAAAAATTCTAAGAATACCATTGAACAGAAATATAGAGACAATCTACAGAAAGAAAGACTTCAAAGGTAACACGATGCCAATAAAAACGTATCTATCAATAATCACTCTCAATGTGAATGGCCTAAATGTGCCCATAAAATGGCACAGGGTTGCAGATTGGATAAAACGACAGGACCCATCCATATGTTGTCTACAAAAGACCCATTTTGAACCTAAAGATACACCCAGACTGAAAGTGAAGGGATGGAGAAGCATCTTTCATGCCAATGAGCCTCTAAAGAAGGCCAGGGTAGCGATTCTCATATCAGAAAATTAGATTTTAAACTAAAGACTGTAGTCAGAGATACAGAAGGTCAATACATCATTGTTAAAGGGACTATCCACCAAGATGATCTAACAATTGTAAATATCTATGCCCCCAATATGGGAGCAGCCAATTACATAAGAAAACTGATAATCAAGATAAAGTGTCATATTGATATGAATACATTAATAGTAGGAGATCTTAACATGCTTCTCTCAGAAATAGATCATTGAAACAGAAAATCAATAAAGAAACAAGAGCATTGAATGACACATTGGACCAGATGGACCTCATAGATACATACAGATATTCCACCCTAAAACAACAGAATACTCATTCTTCTCAAGTGCACATGGAACCTTCTTCAGAATAGACCACATACTGGGTCACAAATCAGGACTCAACCGATACCAAAAGACTGAGATTATTCCCTGCATATTCTCAGATCACAATGCTTGGAAACTGGAGCTCAATCACAAGGAAAAGTTCAGAAGGAACTCAAACACCTGGAAGTTAAAGACCACCGTGCTTAAGAATGCTTGGATCAACCAGGAGCTCAAAGAAGAACTGAAACAATTCATGGAAACCAATGAGAATGAAGACACTTCAGTCCAAAACCTATGGGATACAGCAAAGGCGGTCCTAAGGGGGAAATACATAGCCATCCAAGCCTACCTCAAAAAAATTGAAAAATCCAGAATACACCAGCTCTCTCTACACCTTAAAGAACTGGAGAATCAACAACATATCAAACCAACTCCACCCATAAGAAGGGAAATAATCAAGATTAGAGCAGAGATCAGTGAGATAGAAACCAGAGATACAGTAGAATGTATCAATGAAAATAGACGCTGGTTTTTTGAAAGAATAAATAAGATCGATAAAGCATTGGCCACACTAATCCAAAAGAAAGGAGAGAAAGCCCAAATTAATAAAATTATGAATGAAAAGAGAGAGATCACAACTAACACCAAGGAAGTAGAAACAATCATCAGAAGTTATTATCAACAGTTATATGCCAATAAGCTAAGTAACCAAGATGAAATTAATGCATTCCTGGAAAACTATAAACTCCCAACATTGAACCAGGAAGAAATTGACAACAAGAATAGACCTATATCTAGTAACGAGATTGAAGCAGTGATCAAAACCTCCCAAAAAACAAGAGCCCAGCACCTGACGGATTCCCTGGGGAATTCCACCAAACTTTCAAAGAAGAAATAACACCTATTCTCCTGAAGCTATTTCAAAAAATTGTAGCAGAAGGAAAACTTCCAGAATCTTTCTATGAAGCCAGCATTACCCTGATCCCCAAACCAGGCAAAGACCCTACCATAAAGCAGAATTTCAGACCAATATCCCTGATGAATATGGATTCTAAGATTCTCAACCAGATCCTGGCAAATAGGATCCAACAGCACATTAAAAAGATTATCCACCATGACCAGGTGGGATTCATCCCTGGGCTACAAGGATGGTTCAACATTCACAAATCAATCAATGTGAGAGAACAAATCAATAAGTGAAGAGGGAAGAACCACATGGTCCTCTCAACTGATGCAGAAAAAGCATTTGACAAAATCCAGCATCAGTTCCTGATTAAAACGCTTCAAACTATAGGGATAGAGGGAACATTCCCAAACTTCATAAAATCTATCTATGAAAGACTCACAGCAAATATCATCCTCAATGGGAAAAAGCTTGCAGCCTTCCCGTTGAGATCAGGAACACGACAAGGATACCCACTCTCACCACTCTTGTTCAACATAGTATTAGAAGTCCTAGCAACAGCAATCAGAAAACAAAGACAAATAAAAGGTATCCAAATTGGCAATGAAGAAGTCAAAGTCTCTCTCTTCGCAGATGACATGATTCTTTATATGGAAAACCCAAAAGACTCCACCCCCAAACTACTAGAACTCATACAGCAATTCAGTAACGTGGCAGGATACAAAGTCAATGTACAGAAATCGGTGGCTTTCTTATACACTAACAATGAAAATACAGAAAGGGAAATTAGAGAATTGATTCCATTTACTATAGCACCAAGAACCATCACATACCTGGGAATTAACCTAACCAAAGAGGTAAAGGATCGGTACTCGAGGAACTACAGAACACTCATGAAAGAAATTGAATAAGACACAAAAAGACGGAAGACCATTCCATGCTCTTAGATCGGAAGAATAAACATTGTTAAAATGTCTATACTGCCTAGAGCAATCTATACTTTTAATGCCATTCTGATCAAAATTCCACCGGTATTTTTCAAAGAGCTGGATCAAATAATCCAAAAATTTGTATGGAATCAGAAGAGACCCCGAATCGCTAAGGTAATGTTGAAAAACAAAAATAAAACTGGGGGCATCACGTTACCTGATTTCAAGCTTTACTACAAAGCTGTGATCACCAAGACAGCATGGTACTGGCATAAAAGCAGACACATAGACAAATGGAATAGAGTAGAGAGCCCAGATATGGTCCCTCAACTCTATGGGCAAGTAATCTTCAACAAAACAGGAAAAAAATATACAGTGGAAAAAAGACAGTCTCTTCAATAAATGATGCTGGGAAAACTGGGCAGATATATGTAGAAGAATGAAACTCGACCATTCTCTTTACACCACACCGTACACAAAGATAAACTCAAAATGGATAAAAGACCTCAATG
>NW_019154208.1:710043-727447 GCF_002288905.1 Enhydra lutris kenyoni | reverse complement strand
GGGAATCAGGTTGTGGGTATTAGAAAGGGCATGGATTGCATGGAGCACTGGGTGTGGTGCAAAAAACAATGAATACTGTTACGCTGAATAGAAATTAAAAAAAAAAAAAAAAAGCTCTGCTCTTGGCGCACCTGGGTGGCTCATTGGTTTAAAGCCTCTGCCTTTGGCTCATGTCATGATCCCAGGGTCCTAAGATGGAGCCTGCATTGGCTCTCTGTTCAGCTGTGTGCCTGCTTCCTCCTCTCGCTCCAGCCTCTCTGCCTACTTGTGATCTCTGTCTGTCAAATAAATAAAATCTTTAAGAAAAATAAAATAAAATAAAAAATAAAACTTATAAAATAAGTTTTATATACACAGACTGTACCTGTAAGTATCACCTTGCTGATAATATATTTACCAACAAATAACTACCCATTCAGTCTTTCTGTAGCTTTCAGGAAAACCAAAACAAAAATGAAAAATGAATAATTTAGTGTCATGATAATGCTGATATTGCTTTGTTATTCATCTGGGACATAGCCAGAGCCTGAGCAGTTGCTCTTTTTCTCCTGAAATGTGGAAAATGATCCCTCTTTGATTTCATCCTCCTCAGAGGCCATGGACCATCCTGGCAGGTGGACAGTCCTACACAGCATAGCCTCAGACCATGCAGATTCCTGTGCACCCTGCTGGTGAGGCCCACTGTGTCCAGGAAGGAGACATTAGGATGTGAGATTCCATGTGAGGATACAGGTTTTCAGGAGAAAAACAACCCCAGAGCTAGCCTGGAACTTACTGAGCCCTCAGTAGTGAAGAAAGGGAGAAGGGGATTATTTAAAGGAGAAATTCGAAGCTTGAGGCCAGGAAACCCTTTGTGGGGCTTGAGGGAGTAGAGATACCTCACAGTTGCTAGTGAAATACTAAGTATGCCCCAGGTAATGTGGATTAAGTAGGTCCATGGATGAGCCTCTGCTGTAGCTGACACCAGCGATTATGGGGATTCCCATGATTGGTTTCCTGAGCCCACAGGCACTGACTCTGTCCTCCTGTCCCCTCAAAACCCACTGGATCTTTCCACTCCCAGGAGTGGGAGCTGTGGAAGATCCAGATCAGGATCTCCCAAATATGTGCATATGCCACACCCCCAGAGGGATGCTCTGAATAACCCCAGACCCCAAGTCACTTCTTCCTGCACAGGAGCAGTAGAAACATAGGGATCACCATGGTAATGATACCAAAGCTTCCAAACAGAACCCCTACCTTGTGACCCAGGAGAGCAGTGAGGGATTTTCCAGGTGTCCAAGTCTGATTCTCCAAATCCAGGAGTTTTGATAGAACCTCTGAAGGGAGGCTGATCATCATTGCTGTAGAGTGGCATACAACAAAATGTCACACAGAGCTCCTGTTCCATGGGGACAGGTGACAACTTACACCCTCCACCTCTGTAACAGTCTTATTAACCTCTCCCCTGTCCCTGTGAGAGACCAACACCAGCTCAGAATATGGCTTCTAGTATTACATATGCACTAAAACCAGAGGACTTCAATCTCTTGACCAGTTTAAGTTTAGAAGGCCAATGGAAATATCTCCATTTGGAGGTATTGGTCTCCCAAAGCAAAATTTGTTTCTTGTTTTTCAGAAACAAAATTGCCCTCGCATTTACTGGGTTGGAACGACAAGAAGGACAATAGTGCACGATGTGTGACCTGGGAGAAACGGGTGGAATTTGTCCACCCCTCTACTTGTCCTCTGGTGCCCTGCTCGGCTTATTGAGAAAGATACATACTTTCTCTTTCTATCCTGAGATTAGAACTTTGCTCAGCTCCTGAATATCTGGTGAATGGGTCCCGTGTCCCCCTGAGCAGGTGTGAACAGCCCCTTATCAAGGAAGGGACACAAATAACATGCTATTTCATTGGGATACAAATTATTTAAAATGGGGTACCACCAGATTCCTATTAGGACGGCTAAAATCCAATACAATGACAGCATAATATGCTGCTAAGAATGTGAGGCAATAGGTACTCACGTTCATTGCTGGTGGGGATGCCATATGCCCCAGCACTTTGGAAGATGCCTTGGCAGTTTCTTACAAAGATGAACTTATGTATGATACAATATGGGATTCACTCTCCTAGGTATTTCCCGAAATGATTACTCATATCCACAAGACAATTTACACATAAATGTTTATTACTCATTTAATTGACTGTCAAAACGTGTAAGCAACTAACAGGTCCTTCCATAGATGAATGGGTAAACAAAGTCTAGTACATCCATTCTCTGAATATGATTAATTGATGAAAGGGCTTGAGTTATCAAGTCACAAAAACATATGAGGGAAACGTCCACATGTATTGGTAAATGAAAGAAGCCAACCTGAAGAAGCTGGAATGGTGAGCAGTGGGACAGGAATACAGGGGCCCTGGACCCATCTGTGGCCCAGGGTTAACATGTTTCCTGTACCCACCAGAGGGCGCTGGCGCTCCCCACATCCTCAGCTGGGAGCTCCTGTCTCCCTGCCTCTGGCAGGTATTCCTGCATCATCCCTGAATGAGGTACTCTCCACTCCCACACTCTATTTGGTTCAGCTGGAGCTCAGGCATAACTCAATAGAGGGTCCTGTTTGCATGGAAATCCTCCACTTTGAGGATCAGGGGATGCATAAAAAGTGTTCATGACCTCAGGCCTGGCTCTGTGGCTCAGAAGCAGACTTTGGGGACCTGGGCTCCGCTTCTCCTCACCCTACTCACAAACTGCACAGCTGATTCCAAAAAAATGCCGAAGAGCAAAATAATACCAGTTTGTGATCCAATGCAACAAAAAACATATTGTCCATTGTTAGGCAGCCCTTGCTTTAAATTATGCTTATGCTGTTCAGGGGATGCAAGATTAGGTGAGGTAAAATAGATGTTGTTCAACAAGAGTTTGACTTCTAATACAGTAAATTATTCACAGTTCTACTCTTATGTTTGTCTTCCCTAATACAAGTACCCCTACACGAAAGAGGGCTTTGAGACACCTGCCTTTAAATCAAGAATCAGCTTCATGAAGAACCATCCCTCAGGAGAAGCCATGAGATGAACACAAGGATATTTGGTCTCAGTTTGGGACACACACACAAACACACACACACAGCTCTCCTCTCTCTGAGTATATATTTTATTGGCCTCTTTCCAGTCTTTTCTGTCTGTCCAGAAGTCAAGCTAAACCTGTGCCCCCCCCAACCATCCTAAGAGTCAAAATCTCCAGGAGGCAGATTCCCCATTAGCAGGTAACATTGATGACATCAAGTGTTACTGGGGTCCTGTCACAAAGGCAGCCAGGATGTGCTCTGAGCACCTGCTCCCATGGGAAAGAGTGTGATGCTCGGGAATCCCATGGGGAGTCTCTGTCCATGTGGACAACAGAGACACAGACCTTCTCCAGGGTCCAGGCAGCACCTGAGGCTGATCAGTACATTGATTCTGGGACAGCAGCCTCAGGACTGCTGCTATGGACCTCAAGACTCATGGGGATGTGGGACAAAACGTCCCTGTGCTCTCAAGGCTGGGCTGTTAACTCCTTCATTCACCACTGCCACCTCTCTTTCTAGGCTGGGACTCTGCTGAAAAATATGTGCTAATTGAGGGTCACTGGGCTGTGACCTCAGGGACAAAGTCCCTCTCATTTCCACCTCTCCATCACTCAGATGTGGGGGCTTTGAGAGAATCTTCTGGATCAAGTTGGCCTTGGTAATAAAAAAAAAAAAAAATTCTCTCTCTAGTGATGAGTATCTGAATGAACAATAACTCTATCCTCAACATGCTGGGCACAAGACACAGGGACCAGAGATGTGCCCACCCAAGACAAGTGTGACCTAAAATTGTCTCCATCCTGGAAAGTCTATCTGTGTTTGGTAATTCTATTAGTGAGACAGCTAATGGTCCTTCATGGAGTCCACTGGGCACCATGTCGTGGTTTTCTAACTGCAAGTCTAGATCCATGATACAAAACTAATGAAAAAAATAATACTAGCAATAATAATAAATCAAATGATTCAGATAGAAATTTACAAAAACCTATTCAACCAATAACAGAAGGCATTAGCCTGTGGTGGATATTAAGAAGGGCATGTTTTGCACGGAGCACTGAGTGTTATACATAAACAATGAATCTTGGAACACTACATCAAAAACTAATGAAGTATTCTATGATGACTAACATAACACAATAAAAATTTTAAAAAAAATAAAAAGACATCATTTCCCGTTGTTTTTCCATCCATTTTTAAACCACATTTTCTTCCCATATTCTCTCTACAATAAGCACAGATTTGGAAAAGTATACACAGGACTGTTATCTGCATTTTCACCTTGTCGTTGCCATGACCTTAAATCAATCTTAATGAGATGAGTTTTGTTTAAACAACATACATCCATTTTAAGTACACTGTAAGCTAAGGTGTGACTGACACATAAGCTCTGTGACTGGGTCCCAGCCAGAGCATCTGCAGGTGTCACTCCTTCCCTCCTGGATCTTCTAGCATTTATTCCTTGTGTTCTGAGGTCAGGCCCACACACAGCTTCACATGGCAGGGCTCATGCAGACTTGTGCATGTGTGCTGGGAGAATAGATCCTAGGAGGGAATCACTGCCCCAGTGTGTGGAGAACTGTTGTTTCAAGCAGGTGTAAACAGTGACAGGTAACAAATATGTTCAGTGTGTAACCCTCTAGGAATGCACACAAAAATTCTAATCACAACCTGGAGAGAATTGTTCCCTGTCTACTCAAAGCTGAGGAACCTTAGAGGAAGGAGGGCTTGGAACCAGGGAGGACTTACATTAGGGGAATGACACAGCATCATGCACAGAAGGGATCATGTATACCTGGGGTCCTGGAACTGTTCTGGACTGGATCCTGATCTAGAGAAGTTTGTGTAGAGACACCATCTCAGTCCTGACCCAAGAACAGATGAGCAAACTGTGGGCAGATCACCCTGAGGAGTATGAGTAGAGCATAAAGTCTGTCTTGATGAGATGGGAGGCCATATAAGGGGACAACTGATATAGCTCCAATGAAGGGGACAGTGATCAGAGCAGTGGGGAGTCACATCTTATGGGCTCTGGTCACCATTTTACACAAAGATATGTCTGTATCTGACACCGGGGGCAATCAGGGCCAGTTTCTGAGAGCTGTGACTTGCCACCTTCACTATTACTGTGCCTTCTGCTCAGGGCTCAGAGCTATGACCTCCCTTCCCCATGGCCCCACAGAGCCCTTCCCCTTCTCATCCACCCTGACATCCTCTGGAGAGGAGCCTGATTCAGGTCCAATGAAGTGTCAGAGAGCTGGGGGTCACATTTGCATAGACAAGCCCTCCCTCTCTCAGAGGATGAAGAGGGGAAGGGAGAGATTAGGGGAGGTCTGCTCAGCTGTGAGGCACAGAAGGCAAGATCTGTGAAGACCTCCACCATGGCCTGGTCCCCTGTACTCCTCACCCTCCTCATTCAGTGCACAGGTGACTACATGTGGGGAGAGGGGAAGAGGCCCTGGGAGGACACATGGGGTCCTGCTTCCTCCTCTTGTCTTCAGACTCAAGCATCACTCTCTATGTGTCTCTCCCCCTTCCAGGATCCTGGGCTGTGCTGACTCAGCCACCCTCTGTGTCTGGGGCTCTGGGTGAGAGTGTCACCATCCCCTGCACTGGAATCCCTATCAGCATGGATTATGATGAAGAGGAATACACATATTATGTGAGCTGGTACCAACAGCTCCCAGGAAAGGTACCCATTCTCCTCATCTATGAAGATAATAACAGAAATCCTGGAGTGCCTGATCAATTCTCTGGTTCCAAGTCAGGCAGCTCAGCCTCCTGACCATCAGTGGCCTTCAGGCTGAAGATGAGGCTGATTATTACTGCCAGTCCACTGACAGTAGCTTCAGTGCTCAAACAGTGTGTGGGGCCTTTGGTGAAGTGAGACAAAAACCTGCTGTCCCCTCTGCAATGCAGTTACCTGTGCAGCCCTTACTTCTTGGCTGTCAGCTGGTTCCTTTGTTTTCTTGGTATAAGCTGGAGTATGAGATACACTCTAGAGAACTTTGTCTACAAATCTGTACCCATACTCTTAAATCTATCTTCCAAAGCCTGTCCTTTACATGGCCACATTCTATGGTTTTCTCAAATTAAGCAGACATTCCTCAGTTCCAGAGGCAGGCTGCCCTAGGATATGAGTTCATGACAGATCAAGACTGATACAGGCATGCAGAATCCAGGCTTGTCTGAGACATGACACATCAGGGGTGTACAATATGTATCCTTGTACCAACAGCTCCGATGAATGGAACCCCAAATCCTCACCTATTATAATGGTTACACCCTGTGGGGATAATGAGCCATTTCTCTGGCTCCATGTCTGGCAACTCTGGCTTCCTGATCATCATCATTGGGCCGTGGTCTGAGGATGGGGATATTCCTCACATTCCCTCCTGTGACAATATTCTCAGGGCTCACACAGAGCCCCAGACCTGTGACTATTAGGAGTAAAACCCCTTTCCTGTCTGCCAGGAGGGGGAGCTCCAGCAGCTGTTGAGGCTCAGCCTGTGGTTTCTGCTTCTGATGTTCCTGCTGCTGCCATCATGGGGCCAGGTGCATGTAAGAGCATCACCTGGCAGACAGGGCTTCTCCTTCCCTTCTGTCCTCAAAGTCAGACACTTTCCTAGACAATGTGTCCAAAAACACACAGAAAGGACACCCCCCATCAGGTTGGGAGACAGAATGACTGCACTGAAGTTAATGGATGGGGAGTGATAGGTCCTGTGTGCTCATCTCAGTCCTGACTTCTGAGAATTCATTTACCTATTCATAGAAGATTCAGGAGCTATGCCATCCTCTCAGTCATCAGTAGGAATCCCTGTTGCTTGTACAAGTTGGGGAGATTTCTTCTGCCAGGATGGCACCAGCACTGTAATATCTAACCCTGAATTATGTATTTGCATCTTTTGAATGAATACCTTCCCATTCTCATCCATGCTAAAACCCAACCAGTGATTTTTCTTGCATGATTGCATTGTCAATTACTTACAGAATGAGGTGAGTAATAATGGAGTTAAAGGTCATATTCGTCTGTTCCTGATCTTGTGGAAATATTCTTGCCATACACTCCATGATCTAAGGCCCTGGCTGGGACATTAAATATATGTGTGTGGAAAAGAATGTGATACCATATTGAGATGTATTTTACTATTTCTATTTTAAGTGTTTTTTATGAAAAATTCATTTAAATTTTGTCAAAGGCTCTTTCAAGTTCTTTTGAGAAAATATGATTTTATCTATTGATCTATTAATAAAAGGTTTATATTCCATCACTATGGAACTGAACTTGTATACTGGGAATAAATCAGTCCTAGGGCATAGTATACTAATGTGATATTGGAATCTCTTTGTTGATATTTTATTCAGAAGATTTACAGCAACGTTTCATAATATTCATAATATTATTCTGAAATTTTCTTTTTCTGTATTATATCTATCAGGGGTAGTTATGACCATTATAACTGCTTTCTACAATAATTTAATTTTCTGGATGTTTCAATATTTTGAAAAATGTATAAATATGAACTCAATAAATGGATCCATCTTATCTATGAAGGCTTGCTTGATATTTTTCCTATAAAATTAATTGGAGCTTATCCCTTCTTGTGGAATAATTCCACAATACAATTCCTTTAGAAATTGGTCTTTTTTTTCACTTCCTTCTAGGGAACATTTTTTTTTCCTCCTAGGAAAGTGTACTTTTCATCTAATATTAGTAGAGGTTAACAGCAAAATATTTTCATTTGTCCACACGTCATTTCTTATTATGTATAGATGTGCATCATCTACTTTCATTCAAAAGTTAGTAATTGACTAATCTATTTTGTCATCTACAAACAAGAGTTTGATGGGTCGATTAGATCTAACATTCCTCTTTGTTCCTTTTTTTTCTATTATTTCATTTATTTTTATGGGAAATCGGTGTTTCTTATTTGTCTTTATTTACTATTTTGAACTTGCTAGAACTCTCAATTGTCCCCTTTGTTTTTTCCTTTGCCATATGACTTTCACAGCATTCTTTCTTTTTTTTTTTAATAAATAGACTTTAATTTTAAGAGAACTTTTAGATTTACAGTGAATTTAAGTGGAACTCACAGATTTTTCCAAAGTTAGTGGCAAACAATGTTCTTTTCTTAACACTAGAAGCCAGGGAACTTTCCCTAATGGCTTCTGAGTTTCCATTCAGTCTCAAGTAAGCAAAGCATTCTGGGATTCCAGGTGCTTCTCAGGGTCCAAACATGCCTTAATGAACTCAGGATATTTGTTAAATTAGGGTCTTCATGCTGGAGATGAAACTGGCCAAAATTGCCATATATGAGCTGACAGGGGCTCATATATGGCAATTATGCTCTGCTCACACTGTGTCCAGGTCACTTCAGAAGGGAGGCAATTATGACTTGCTCACACTGTGTCCAGGTCACTTCAGAAGGGAGGCAAAGTCCTCTGCTTGTGTTGCCTGGGCTCTCACTAGGTCCTCACTGTTTGTGACAAAAGCCACTGTCAGGTAACAACTCCAATAATTAATGTAACTCAGGTGGTTGCCACTTAGAGAATTTCTGCCCTATCACTAAAAAGACATTCTGAAACTTTCCATCTCTATGTGGCCATCACCAACTTTTTCAGGACATAATCTCTAAAATAAGATAATATGGGTTAATTTGGACCATTAGCTGGTACAGGAGATGATTCTGTTGTGGTCAATTATACATTAGAAGCATTAATCAGCAATCCTGTGGTAAATACCCCACATATCTGAAATAGAATAATTTGGTGAATATTTAACACAAAGGTAATTCATGAATTTGTGATCAGAACATTGGGAATGCCAAATGCAGCATGAAAATCATGACCTAATATCAGTGGGAACCACTAATGTTTCTGGAGACATAGCAGGAATAGGTTTGGGGATGAAGTAGGACAGAAGGGAAGAGATCTGGATAATCACTGATCCCAACACCCAGACTTCCTTCTGCAGGTTAAGAGAAGTTATCATAGGGCGCCTGGGTGGCTCAGTGGGTTAAAGCCTCTGCCTTCAGCTCAGGTCATGATCTCAGGGTCCTGGGATCGAGCCCCGCATCAGGCTCTCTGCTCAGCAGGGAACCTGCTTCCTCCTCTCTCTCTGCCTGCCTCTCTGCCTACTTGTGATCTCTGTCTGTCAAATAAATAAATAAAATCTTTAAAAAAAGAGAAATTATCAGAAGCTGGCTACCTGCTTTTAGTGCCCTCTGTGTAATATAAATACAGGTAGTGTTGCTTTGGCAAAAAGGGGGCTCTGTGTGCCTAACAAGAGAGTAGACACCAATGCCCATCCACCTCTACAGCCAGGAGCTTGCTCCAGTGGGACTGGGAACAACGACCCCCACCCAGGTATGATTCTCCTACACCATAACCCTTCCGACCATATGAAGAACCTGGATGGATTCATGTCCTGTCTCAGTCAGCAGAGAGCCCTGATCATCTTTCATTACCCTAAGACTAGAAACATCACCCGCCCAGAATTAGGTGGGGATTGGATATGGAGAATGGCAACACCATATGCATGATTGATTCTATTCTCAAGAGTGAAGGGGAAAAGTCAGCAAGACTCTGTAACCCCAGACTCCATTGTGGCCCTCACCATGATCTGTTGTCATTTTCCCTACATGGATCCACATTAATTTGCAACATACAATCCATGTGAGAACACCACCTGTTACCCATGTGCAGCTCAAAGAGAAGTCCCTTCCCTCCCCTGCTAGAGTTGCCATCCATCTAGCCCCACTCCATGTGGGATTCCAGGACTGTCACCTACTCCCTCTCTGGAGGCAGGAGTAGCAGTAGCAGAAAGGTCAACAACATGAAGTCCCTGTCTTTGTGACCAAATGTCAGGGACCCTGGGGTGGGGGGGAGGGATCTTTTGATGGGAAGAAGAGCTTTAGGGTATCCTGAGAGGAGTGAGGAGGTGGATATCTTCCAAACTGGATCTCACAATGTGGGTGACAGACAACAGATGCTTGAGCTCGCAGGACTTTCTCTGAGCTGAGAATGGCTGAAGTTATAACTGAATTAGTCTTCCCACAGGACCTCTGTACCCATCCAGCTTCTTCTTGCCCTCAGCCATTCATTCTACCACATTTCTAAGGTTCCTCAGACAGTTCCTCTGGGGAGAGGCAGGGGCTCTGTATGGGGAACCTATGGTGAAATGGGCAAATGGGGTCCTCTCTTTCTGACTCAGAAGCTCCTCCTGCCTTCCACCATTTACTTTAACTTTTCTCCTCCCCAGAGAATCCCCATGAATTTGAGCTCCTGCTTATCAGGGTAATTGATTTATTTCTCCCCACTCTATCATACTTGTCATTCTCAGAAGAGAGGGAGGAAATCCTACCTTCACTTCGGATTCTGCAAGGGAATGCTTCCCTTTACATTACCTGCTGCATGTAGAGTTTTTTCCCGGGCCACATTCTTCTATATCCCTCCTGAGAATCTGTTCCTTATTTTTGTCCTCACCTTCATCCCATACCTGCTTTTGTCCAAGACCATTAGTAGATAGGAGACATGTATGTAGAGAAGATGTATGGAAATAACAACTACCACAGAGAGACAAGATGCCTCATTCCAAGGGAACAAATATTCTGTTAAATGTCCATGTGTCTTCTCAAACATCTTCATTGAGTTCCTTCATCATACAGGGAGTTCATAGGTGGGGCAGACCCAGAAATCTAGGGGAGGACTGATGGTCCTTGACAAGCAACTTCCCTAAGGATTTGCTTAGATTGTCCCCTTCCCACTCGACATGAATTATCCTCTGGTCAATATCCCTGGCTTTTTTCTGGTCACATGTCACATCCTACTGATTCCTTTACTGTGTGCCATTTCAGATAGCAACAAATATTCCAAGCACCTTCCTGCAATGGAAAATGATACACTTTGTGAATCTCTGGCTCTGAATAGGTAGAATAAATACTCAATAATTTCTATAACTTGCAAAAATGTAATTGAAAATTTTTCAGTAATGGAGCATATAAATGCACAAAATAAAAAAACACAAATTTGAGAAGTAATTTATAGTCAGAAACTTACAGTTTAATATCGTCACAATTCAGGTGTAAATATAAAAGATGGCATAAATAAGTGGAGTAGAGTACATTGTTTTTTGTCCAACTTTAAATAATCCAATAGTCCAAGATGGGTGTTGAGACTTAGGGATTTTGTTTTTGTGTCATTGATCTTCTCAAAGAAGGAGGAATCAGGGTCTAGTGGTGTCAAGGGAGATGCTGGAGGCTGGAGGAGGAAGAGATAACTAGTCAACCAATAAAGAGGGCCTGGGTCAAGAGAGGTGTGGTGCCCTCTCCCAGGGATCACATTGCTTGATCAATTCCTTAGTTCTATTTGCATTTTAAATAATATTTGTTTAACTTTAATGAGAGGACTAGTTTTATTTATTTTCCAGTATTTGTAAGGAATATATAAAGGATTTCAGCCTAAAATTACAAAAGGTAAATAAAAACATTTCTCTCCAGATAGAATCTTGCATGTGAGTATTTATAACAGCTTTATTTTTAATCACCAAACCCAATAGCAATCAAACCTCTGCACATGGATGTTTATTGCAGCTTTTTACTAAATCCCCAAAAGTTGACTTGACACAGATGTCCCCCAGTAGGTTGTGCATCTGTACTCTAGCATATTGGTCAGAATTTAATAGTAATGGCCTCTGAAGTCACAGTAATATAAATTAATTGTTAATGCATACTACTTAGGAAAGAAGATCAAAAATACTATATTTCATAAAATTGCAATTATATTACATTTTGGAAGAGGCAATAATCTAGAGGTGGTAATGTGGTCAGGAATGGATAGGAGATGGAGAAAGAGGAGGAGGGTGAATGTGTGAAACACAGTACTTGTATTGATGGCAGTGTCATTCTTGTAAATGACACTGTGATAGCAGGCACACCACACTGCTGTGTTGTCACAGCTCAGTAAACTCTACAACACAGAGATAGCACCTTACTGAGTGCCTGTAAAGTCATTTAGGAATTTTGGGGTCCATGATGGAGTGCACAGTGTGACATTATCCCATCTCCTGCTCTACGGAGGTATAAACCCATCTTACTGAAGGGGTGGGCCAGAAGGTGCTGACCAGAGGGACGTTGTAAAGGAGGGAACACTTTAAGTCCAGAGACAAAAGAAAGCATGCATGAGCCCTATACTCCAGTTGATGGATCTGTGTCCCATGGGGTGAGTGGTCAGTAATATGATGTTTCATGGGCCACACACTGTAACTGAACAATGAATTCAATGGCTGCAGGTGGTGGAAGCCAGCATTCTCCCTCCTGGAACAGAAGCTCATGTTTTGTGCAGGTCTCATCCTCTCCATAACCGGTGTTAGACCTGCCCTTGTGGTTCTTATTATGACTGCAAGACACCTTTCAGAAACAAGACAGGAAACATAAAAATAAAGGTTTATTACTTACAAGGCCTGGAAATTACACAGCATACCTGGGGCTACACCCCAAGGTCATGGGTAGAGAAAGAGCAAGCCTGTGTCCTCCCCCACCAGGAGTGTAGACAGAGGCTCAGCTGACAGAAGGATGTGGGGACGAGAGACAGAGACAGAGATACACAGAAAGAGAGAGACCTATTTTCTTTTTTCCCATACTGAGAATCCAGAGGGGAAGGGGCACTGGGGCCTTTGTCCTTTTGCTCCATGCATTAGGGATGCTGCTGGCAAGCTGCTTCACTCCTGTAGTGAAGACAGCACTTGAGCAGTGAAGACAGTAAGAGACAGTCCTCAGTGAGAGACACAGCAGGGGATTCTGAGCCATTTGAAACCATAAGCCTCCAGACTAAGAAGGACCTGGCTGTGGCCCATCCTCTGTGGAGAGTGGGCAGGGAATCCAAAGCACTGGAGGAGGGGGACGCTTCTCTGGGTTCCCATACCCTCATCTCAGTCAAGGGGCACCAGGGCCACTGTGAACTTGTCCCATGGAGCCCATGGGGTGATGGCAGCGTTAAAGCATCCCCTGCCTGAATCTGGGCCCAGGGCCACAGAGCTCATCTGAGTTAACCCAGTCCACTCCTCATTACATACACCAGGAAGAGGAAGTGGGGGTGGGGACCAGTGAACAGAATGCAGTGTTCCTCCCTCCAAAATCTGAAGGGGATGAGAGAGAGACTGCAGTTCTGCCTCCACATGGCTGGAGGTCCTGGGGAATTACAGGCAGGGTCAGAGTTTTGAGGTCTTCTCCTTCCTCACTTCTTCATGATGTCCACTGTCTCAGGCACTTAAGCTGGACCTTGGATGCTTCACACTGATGACTCCTCCTAAGGTTCCCCTGGGGTATGAAGGTCTACAAACATCACCACCAACCACATATTCACTGTTTTCAGCCTTCCTTGGAACACTTATACAGGAAATACTAAGAGGTGCCAGTCTCATCTAAACTGACTCCCAGACCACCACTTGGGAGCCTGAGAAGAAGGTAGGATTTCACTAACACAAACACTGCAGTAATGATAAAGGGACTGAATAAGAAGCCAGACTGGACTGAGGGACTCTGCTTCCAGGACTCCTCTCACCCATTCTGTACATGGGAATGGTACCCGGGGCTGTGTTCCAGGTTTATTTCCCTCTTTTTTGTTTTTTTAATTTATTTTCAGCATAAAAGTATTCATTGTTTTTGCACCACACCCAGTGCTCCAAACAATCCATGTCCTCTCTAATACCCACCATCCGGTTCCCCCAACCTCCCACCCCCCGCCCCTTCACAACCCCCAGATTGTTTTTCAGAGTCCATAGTCTCTCATGGTTCACCTCCCCCTCCAATTTCCCTCAATTCCCTTCTCCTCTCCATCTCCCCTTGTCCTCCATGCTATTTGTTATGCTCCACAAATAAGTGAAACCATATGATAATTGACTCTCTCTGCTTGACTTATTTCACTCAGCATAATCTCTTCCAGTCTGTCCATGTTGCTACAAAAGTTGGGTATTCATCCTTTCTGATGGAGGCATAATACTCCATAGTGTATATGGACCACATCCTCCTTATCCATTCGTCCGTTGAAGGGCATCTTGGTTCTTTCCACAGTTTGGCGACTGTGGCCATTGCAGCTATAAACATTGGGGTACAGATGGCCCTTCTTTTCAGTACATCTGTATCTTTGGGGTAAATACCCAGTAGTGCAATTGCAGGGTCATAGGGAAGCTCTATTTTTAATTTCTTGAGGAATCTCCACACTGTTTTCCAAAGTGGCTGCACAAACTTGCATTCCCACCAACAATGTAAGAGGGTTCCCCTTTCTCCACATCCTCTCCAACACATGTTGTTTCCTGCCTTGCTAATTTTGGCCATTCTAACTGGTGTAAGGTGGTATCTCAATGTGGTTTTAATTTGAATCTCCCTGATGGCTAGTGATGGTGAACATTTTTTCATGTGTCTGATAGCCATTTGTATGTCTTCATTGGAGAAGTGTCTGTTCATATCTTCTGCCCATTCTTTTATATGATTGTCTGTCCCTCTTATATGTCCAGATCCATACCAGGAGCTGCTCACCATGCCTGGACAACAGCCTCAAGCCATGTGTCACTGCATGCTGCCACTCGAGGTCAGGGTCCACCATTTCTGAGCTTGGAATTCAGTGTTTCTACTTGTTTACCAGATCTTCAACTACTTTATGAATAGAGAAACATCTCATTATCCTATGTTCCACTACAGTAAACAACAGTGCCATCTGTCCAGTTAGTAAAAACAGAAACTCCCAGTTCACACTGTACTCTTCCTCCTTCTCTCCCTGAGTTCCTTCTGTTCCACAATCCTGAGCATGTCCTGTGAGCAGAGCTGCCTACATTCCCACTTCCTGTTTTCCTGCTTCAGCTGTTCTTCCCCAAACACATAGTTTCTTCAGTCCTGCCCTGCTGTGTCCACTCTTCTGTTTTCCTGTGCACACTGTCACCAGATGGTTTCCCAGTCTGTGAAATCACCACATCCCTTCTCATCCTGTTTTGATTTTTTCTTCTATGCCTTCATGTGCAGAAAACAGTTACTTCTCACTTGAGACGTAATTGAAAGGCTTCTCCTCTGGGAGCTCCCTAATTGTCCCAGAGGGTGGGATAAGCTCACTCTTTTGTATGGCTTCTGTTCTCTACACATTCTCATACTCACAGGAATGTTTAATTCTGGGTGACTATTCCCTCCATCATGGAAGCCTCTCACATCACAGACACTGTATTCATGTTCTTTAAATCAGACCCCACAGGGTGCTTAACATACTCACTCAGGTCATTGTTGAATGCTGTTGGTGTAGGTATGGACATTAACCTCAGGACACTGAGGTTGCTGCAGGCAAACATGTCATCAGTAGGGGGAGCCATGCATCTCTCTGAGCCCTGCAGGGGTACCCTCACAGCTAGGGAAACCCCTTGGCCTCAGTATTGGGAAAAGGCTGAGCTGCCCCCTGTGCTCCCTAATGAGACTCTGCTGCCCAGCATCATCAGGACATGGCAGAGGTTCCTGTGCAAGGTCTTTTGGGTGTCCTACAGATGTTCCCTCCAGCCCCCCCCCCCGGGTGGAGCATTCACATCAGGACCTGCCTTCAGACTCCTTGTCCTTAGGTCTCCTGAATCACAGATCAGGTAGAGTCTGAGAGAATATGGTAAGGGGTGCAAATTTACATAAAGAGCATCCTCTTTTGCCTGGAGACAGAATGTAGGATAAGACAAACCTGAGAAAGCCCAGTTCCACTGTGGGGACCAGGAGCTGTGCTACCATGGCCTGGACTCCTCTCTTCCTCCCGTTCCTCCCTCTGCGAAATCTGACTTCTGGACGTTTCCCAAATATAATCAGCCCCTGAGATTGAGAGTCTCCCAGTGTAAATGCCCCATCACCCATGAGTATCTGTGTTTGCCTGTCCCAGCCTGTGCTGACCCAGTTACCCTCTCTCTCTCTGCGTGTCTGGGAACAACAGCCAGACTCACCTGCACCCTGAGCAGTGGCTTCAGTGTTGGCAGCTATTACATAGATTGGTACCAACAGAAGCCAGGGAGCCCTCCCCAGTATCTTCTGTACTACTATTCAGACCCACATACAGAGTTGGGACCTGGGGTCCCCAGCTGTTTCTCTGGCTCCAAAGATGCCTCAGCCAATGCAGGGCTTCTGCTCATCTCTGGGCTGCAGACTGAAGATGAGGATGAATATTTCTGTGCTACATACAGTTCATGGCAATGAGAGCAACATTCATTACTTACAGTGTCACAGACAACAAGGAAGTGAGATAAAAAGCCCTGGGCCCACAGGCCTTGTCTCTGAGCCTCTTTTATTGAAAAGCTTCTGTGGAGGCTCCTGTAGGAGAGACTCCTCTGTGGGGAGATATGTCCTTTAGAAAAGAGGAGTGATGCACTGATTATGCTGTTGCCTGGGACAGCACGGGTGTTCCAGGAGCACACTGGATGAGGGACAGAGACCAAGTCCACATACTCCAGAGTTGGGAGAGCATGAACTATACTAAACACTTATACAGGAAAAACATAAGCCCTTCCTTCCTCTTGTGTCTCCTTCACTACTGTCAGAAGAAATGTCTTGTATATTTCAAGATCCTTCTATTTGGACAAAAAATCAAATTGACATGAGACAGATTAATAGGAGAGATAAAAAGTAATGGCATACATATAGGAATCCACAGAGACATGGAAATTCCAAAGACACTCAGGCAAGATGAAGCATATATGTTTTTCTGAAATACACAGAAGGGGGGTAGGTATCCAGTATTTAATGCAAAAAAAAAATGTGATTCACAGACAGAGGAAGGAGAGTAAATGTGTGGTAGACAAATGTGTGGGGATCCACTCAGTGATAATGGGATACAGAGGACTTGACCAAATAGACCCTCCCTGTCTGCCCCACCTAGTTCATGTTCTAGTGTAGTTGTCTGTGGTGCCAGCTCTCTTCCCAGAGGAGGCGCTCTACCTAAATTCCTTTAGTCAGCTGAGGACGTAAAGAGCTTTTCCTGATTCTTCTTGGTTTCAACTGCATTTTTTTTTTAATTTTTAATATTTTTTAAATTTCTTTTCAGCATAACAGTATTCATTGTTTTTGTACCACACCCAGTGCTCCATGCAATACGTACCCTCCCTAATACCCACCACCTAGTTCCCCCATCATCCCACCCCCCACCCCTTCAAAACCCTCAGGTTGTTTTTCAGAGTCCATAGTCTCTCATGGTTCACCTCCCCTTCCAATTTCCCCCAACTCCCTTCTCCTCTCATTCTCCCCTTGTCCTCCATGCTATTTGTTATGCTCCACAAATAAGTGAAACCATATGATAATTGACTCTCTCTGCTTGACTTATTTCACTCAGCATAATTTCTTCCAG
>NW_019154208.1:686460-709943 GCF_002288905.1 Enhydra lutris kenyoni | reverse complement strand
GTCAGCATAACAGTATTCATTGTTTTTGTACCACACCCAGTGCTCCATGCAATACGTACCCTCCCTAATACCCACCACCTAGTTCCCCCATCATCCCACCCCCCACCCCTTCAAAACCCTCAGGTTGTTTTTCAGAGTCCATAGTCTCTCATGGTTCACCTCCCCTTCCAATTTCCCCCAACTCCCTTCTCCTCTCATTCTCCCCTTGTCCTCCATGCTATTTGTTATGCTCCACAAATAAGTGAAACCATATGATAATTGACTCTCTCTGCTTGACTTATTTCACTCAGCATAATTTCTTCCAGTCTGTCCATGTTGCTACAAAAGTTGGGTGTTCATCCTTTCTGATGGAGGCATAATACTCCATAGTGTATATGGACCACATCTTCCTTATCCATTCGTCCATTGAAGGGCATCTTGGTAGATCATGACCTGAGCTGAAGGCAGAGGCTTAACCTACTGAGCCACCCAGGCGCCCTTCAGCTGCATTTTAACTCACAATAATCTTCATGCCAAAGTGGCCCATCTTTGGGCATCCTGTCCTTATCATCACAGTTCTCTCCTTTCATTCTTCCCTGAAGTCTCACACACTCCAAGTTGAGCAGGTAGATTATTTCCTTTTATGGGACCAGTCTCTTAATCTGACAATAGGTCAGTTTAGTTAAACCCTTTCCAGGAGGCTGGGAATCAGGTGGGCTCTCAAAGTTAGACCCATACTGGGCAAGCAGTGAGGTAATTGAGAAGCAACATTTTTATGGAAACAAAAGTAAAATACAGGTTGATGGTTGGAGCTAATTATAAACCCAGTGTCTGATTCCTGAATTTTGCCAGTGATATTTCTAGATGTCTGACTAGAGACATCTTCAGATGGACTGAGGGGCAGGCAGTGACTATCTGATGGACTTTCTAGCTTTGCAGTTTTGATGTCTCGGGGGAATTTTTTGAGTGGGCCACAGAGCCACAGGAAGGATGATTGTCTACACATTATCTATTGTTTAGATTTCTCTCAAGTTTATATCAAGTCATTTCCATTTAGACTGCAGGGCTTTTAGTAAAAAGGGCAATTTTAGTTCTCAGATGATTTCAATTGTGAGAAAGGTGATAGAAAAAAATTTTTACATGTTAGCTTGGACACTTAAATTTAGTCAGACACTGGAGGACACTATAAAAGTCAGGATCTACTCCTATTTTAATGAACATTATTAAAATCTAATATCTAAAAAGGTGTCTTATTGAAACATATTTTTCTCTATTGTCATTCCTACTTTTGCTAAAGATAGCCAGGAGTTCCTGGATGGCTCAGTCAGCTAAGCATCTGCCTTCCACTCAGGTCATGAACCCAGGGTCCTGGGGTGGAGCCCCAAGTTGGGCTCCCTGCTCATGGAGGAGCCTGCTTCTCCCTCTCCTCCCTTGCTTGTGCTCTTTGTCACTATCTCTGTCGCTCTCTCACTCAAATAAATACGTTTTTAAAAATCTTAAAAAAACATAGCCAAATTAATATGGATGTGTTTGCAAAATAAGTCATTTCCAAAAAAAATTGTCCTGATTATGTATAAAAATGAAGCAAAAATAGTGGTTGACCATGTAGGTTCTTTAAAACTTGCTTTATGGACACCTGGGTGACTCAGTTGGTTATGCATCTCCTTTATACTAAGGTCATGATCCCAGGGTCCTGGGATCAAGCCCTGCATTGGGCTCCTGTTCCGTGGAGAGTCTGCTTCTCCCTCTGTCCTTCCTCCAGCTCCTGCGCTCACTCGCTCTCTCTCTCTCTATCTCTATCTCAAATAAATAAATAAATAAATAATCTTTTTTTAAAAAGTAAAACTTGCTATGCTAGATCTTTTATAAGAAATCTCTGGATTGAACTTTCAACTGCCCCTCAAGGCCAAGAGACAAACCAAATACTTAGCATCAGAATTTTCCTGCAATACCTATAAACTGGGTGAATAATTCTCTTCTCTAGTTTCTCAAAATATCATGTGGATCTACACCAGTTAGAAAGTGACCTTTTTTACTCAACTGATGAGGTTGCTAGGAACTCTGTAAGAAATTAGCAGTCTGGTATTTCCAAGGGGCTTTATTGGTTCCATAAAGTCAATATCAGGTCCTTAAAACTGTCTGGTCATATCTGAGTCTATATATGTCTCTCTCAAATGTGACATTCCAGTAAATTGTGTCCTTTTAGGAGGAGAGCAGATTCATACCAACCTTATTAAGAAAAAAAATATTGCCATAAAAATATAAGAATATTTGGGGCACCTGGGTGGCTCAGTCATTAAGCGTCTGCCTTCAGCTCAGGTCATAATCCTGGGGCCCTGGGATCGAGCCCCACATCAGGCTCCATGCTCAGTGGGAAGTCTGTTTCTCTCTCTCCCACTCAGTCTGCTTCTGTTCCTTGGTCGGTGTGTCTCTCTCTGTCAAATTATATATATATAATTATGGAAAGTTTGAGTTTGGAGGGATCTGGTGGAGAGAAAAGTTAAAAGTTTTAATTTGTTTACAAAGGTGTAGTGCTCTATGTCAGTTTCATGTACACAATTTTCTTAAATCTGGAAAAAACAAAGTATTTTTAAGAGTCTGAAATGTTTTGGGAGAGGTGCACAAAGGCGCCATCCCAGCACTCTTGGACCCGGAAAGACCAGGCACTCCCAGCCCGGGCCAGTGGGAAAATCTCAGTGTGCTATTGCTGCTTTGAACCTCTCTGGTGGTCTGGAGCTGCCCAGACAGCTGCCACTGTCGTGGTTTTGGGTACAAGCAGGAGCTCCTGTGACCCCAGGGACTGCGACTTGGAACCTGCTCTGCCAGCAGCCGAGGGGGAATTTATGTGCTCTGGAACACCTAGAGGGGAACAGACTGAGGCTTCTCTCTGAGTGGGAGGTCGGAGTGCAGTTTGCTTTCCTCTAAACCTCCAAAAACCATCAAAAGCTGTCAAGGCGAGAGAAAACAAACAAACAAACATAAAAACCTCCAGAGAACAAAAGCCTGAAAAATTGGTTCCCTCAGAGCCCACCCCCTTGAGGGGGGAGGGAGGACTTAACTCAGGGACCATTGCCTGAAAACCCACGTGGCAGGCCCCTCCCCCAGAAAACCAACCAGGAAAAAAAAAAGAAAAAAAAAAGACGACAAGAGAACAACCACCATTACTTCATAGATACAACGTTTATTTTTAATTTGTTCTCACTATTCTGGTTCATTTTTTATATAGATAATTTTTTAACCTATTTACCATCACAGTGAGATGTCCAGTACATCAAATTCCATAATTACCTTTTAACCTGAACTTTTTGATACATACACCCGTGTTTTACTTTTGCTTTTCTATTTTTTTAATTTTTTAAACAAATTTTAGTTTAGTTTAGTTTATTCTTTTTTTAATTTTTATTTTTTAATATTCATGTAGAGTTAAACTTCAAGGTAATCCCCTTTCCCCAATCAACACTACCCCTATAGGTAAACCAATTTTTAATACCCCTTTATCTTAGGAAAGTTGAGTCCTTTAACAAAGATATCAAGATACATCCAGGGAGAATCAAAATAACCTTCCTCGCCCACACTGAGAATTTATAACCACTCTCCCCTCTTTTTCTTCTGCCAGTGTTTCTGTGTATTTGTGTTTGTCCTGATAGTATATAAATCTTATACTTGGGGTTCTTTTTGACGAGGTTCTTCTTTTTTTTTGCTTATATATATATATATATATATATATTTTCTCTTGTCATATACTTTTATCAGTCTTTTTGTTTGTCTGGTTTTGTTTGTATACTTCATAAATCTTATCTTGGGGCCCATTTGGGCTGAGCCTTCTCTTTTATCTTCCCTTTTTTTTTTCCTGTCTCTCTCCCTCTCTCTCTCTCTGTCTCTATTTTTATCTTCTTTATTTTCTTTTTTCTCTCATTTGGGTGGGGACTCCTGATTGCTCAGAAGCATTCCAGGCTGCACCTTGACTGCACCACGGTCGATACATCCAGCTACATCCGTTCAGTCATCTCTCACCAAAATGACTAGGAGGAAGAATGCCCAACAGAAGAAAAATACAGAGGATGGGCCTTCTGCAACAGAGCTAACAGCTATCAACATAGACAGTATTTCGGAAGGGGAATTCAGGCTAACAATTATCCAGGCAATAGCTAGGTTGGAGAAAGCCATGGATGACCGAACGGAATTGATTAGGGCTGAACTGAAAGCCACCAGAGATCATGTTCACAATGTTAGGGCAGACCTGAAAGCCACCAAGAGTCTGAAATATTTTAAACAAAAACTCATAAAAATGGTCATGATCTTCCTTTGTTTATTAGCCCCATGCTATTAATCCTTCTGCTGGAAGCCAGTATTACCATAAGCTCTAAGTATTCTTACTTAGCTCAGTCCTATGACCTTAAATTCACTGGAATCTGCACGCAAAACACTTTTTGTGAGCCTCACTGAGGATGAAGCACATGTGTAGGAAGATTATATGAAAGGGTCTGAGTAACAGGATAACTGTCCATAAATGACAAAAGTCTTAAAAACTTCAGTGCTGTAAGATGATTGAGTTCATTACAAGGCAATCAAAAGAGAAAGTTGCTCATTTTTCTAACCTACAACATGTCAAGGTAATATTATGGCAGGACATCAGATTTCTAAGACTTTCATTCAATTTTTAGAATATCTATTTAATAAAATATCTAATAATAAAAATAATCTGAAGTTGAATATTACTTATTTGACAATGCTTCCCATGTAGTTTAACAATTCAATATGTGCAAATTAATTTATTTTTAAGGGTCAGAGGAAGAGGGAGTGAAACACTCTCCAGCAGACTCCCCCTGAATGCAGAGCACCACATGGGGCTCAATCTCAAGACCCTGAGATCATGAACACAGCCAAAACTAAGAGTCAGATGCTTAACTGTGTCAACCAGGTGCCCCTAAATTATTTTTACAAAATCTTTGAAGCATTCCATGGGCCCTTCTTCACTTTAGAATTTAATTTAGGGAAGTATGTCAAAACATATCGAAAGTTTTGAATATTTAGCTCAATATGAAGGCAAATCATTACTAAGCATTATTGAACTATCCATTTTTAAAAAGTGACAGAAAATAATAATTTCAAAGGCAAGTACAGAAAGTTACACAGTAGGAGCTGATGTGGGAAACAAACGCAAAAGAAAAAATAAGTTTCCTTACAACTTCAGGCCATTGGTAAGTACTTGGAAGAGTGAACTTCCTCCAGGACTCAACTATCTCGATATTAATACTGTGCTAAAGGAAAAGGCAAACTTAGCTTGAAATTAGCTCAACCTCCAGTATCCTGTACATCTACATTAACATATATAACTCCCATTGGAAACTTCCTTTATCTCTATCCTGCCCTCCCCAAGATATATGTTGGCCTTCCAAGCATATGGCCACTGATAAACTTCCGAAATGTCTCATGACTAAGGGATTACTAGACAATAGTCAATACTTACCTAAACAACAGCTATCCCCATCAAGACCCCAGAAACCTTACTTCCAAATTCCTTACAGACATACCCTATCCCTAACCCATCCCAAATTGTAGGTATTTAATCAAACACCCTGCAAAACCCCAGTGCACCTCCTTTTTTAATTTAATTTAATTTTTCAATGTTCCAAGATTCATTATTTATGTATCACACCCAGTGCTCCATGGAATACTTGCCCTCCTTAATAACCAACACCAGGCTCACCAAACCCCCCACCCCACTCCCCTCCAAAAACCTCAGAGTGTTTCTCAGAGTCCACAGTCTCTCCTGATTCATCTCCCCCTCCAATTTCCCCCAACTCCCTTCTACTCTCCTTCTCCCAATATTCTCCATGTTATCACTTATGCTCCACAAGTAAGTGAAACCATATGATAACAGACTCTCCCTGCTTGACTTATTTCACTCACCATAATCTCCTCCAGTCCTGTCCATGTTGATACAAAAGTTGGGTATTCATCTTTTCTGATGGAGGCATAATACTCCATTGTATGTATGGACCATATCTTCTTTGTTCATTCATCTTTTGAAGGGCATCTAGGTTCTTTCTACAGTTTGGCAACTGTGGCCATTGCCGCTATGAACATTGGGGTACATATGGCCGTTCTTTTCTCTACATCAGTATCTTTGGGATAAATAACCAGTAGTGTAATTGCAGGGTCATAGGGAAGCTCTACTTTTAATTTCTTAAAGAATCTCCACACTGTTTTCCAAAGTAGCTGCACCAAATTGCATTCCCACCAACAGTGAAAGAGGTTTCCCCTTTCTCCACATCCTCTCCAACACTCGTTTCCTGTCTTATTAGTTTTGGTCATTCAAACTGGTGTAAGGTGGTACCTCAATGTGGTTTTTATTTGAATCTCCTGATGGCTAAAGATGATGAACATTTTTTAATGTGTCTGATAGCCATTTGTATGTCTTCTTTGGAGAAGTGTCTGTTCATGCCTTCTGCCCATTTTTTTTTTTTGACATGATTATTTGTTTTGTGTTTGTTGAGCTTGAGGAGTTGTCTATAAATCTTAGATAGCAGCCCTTTGTCTGTAGTGTCATTTGCGAATATCTTCTCCCACTCCCTGGGTTGCCTCTTTGCTTTGTTGACTGTTTCCTTTGCTGTGCAAAAGCTTTGGTCTTGATGAAATCCCAAAAGTTCATTTTCAATTGTGTGTCCTTTGCCTTTGGATATATGTCATGAAAGAAGTTGCTGTGGCTGATGTGGAAAAGGTTACTGCCTATGTCTTCTCTGGGATTTTGATAGATTCCTGTGTCATGTTGAGGCCTTTTATCCATTTTGGGTCTATCTTTGTGTATGGTGTAAGAGAATGGTCAAGTTTCATTCTTCTATACATAGCTGTCCAATTTTCCCAGCACCATTTATTGAAGAGAGTGTCTTTTCCCACTGAATATTTTTCCTGCTTTGTTGAAAATCACTTGACCATAGAGTTGCAGATCCATATCTGGGCTCTCTACTCTCTTTCACTGGTCTATGTGTCTGTTTTTTGTGCCAGTACCAAGCTGTCTTGGTGATCACAGCTTTGTAGTAAAGCTTGAAATGAGGCAATGTGATCCACACACACACACACCCCCCGTGTTGTTTTTCTTTTACAACATTTCCTTAGTAATTCAGGGTCTCTTCTGGATCCATAGCAATTTTTGGATTGCTTGCTCCAGCACCTTGTAAAATGCCAGTGGAATTTTGATTGAGATGGCATTTAAAGTATCGATTGCTCTAGGCAATATAGATATTTTAACAATGTTTATTCTTGAGATCCATAAGCATGGAATTCTTTTCCATCTTTTTGTGTCTTCTTCAATTTCTTTCATGAGTGTTCTGTAGTTCCTCAAATACAGATGCTTTACCTCTTTGGTTAAGTTTATTCCCAGGTATCTTATCGTTCTTGGTGCTATAGTAAATGGAATCAATTCTCTAATTTCCTTTTCTATATTTTCATTGTTAGTGTATAAGAAAGCAACTGATTTCTGTGTGTTGATTTTGTATCCTGCCACATTCCTGAATTGCCATATGAGTTCTAGTTTTGGGGGTGGAGTCTTTTGGTTTCCCATATAAAGTATCATGTCTTCTGAGAAGAGAGAGAGTTTGACTTCTTCATTGCCAATTTGAATACCTTTTATATCTTTCTGTTGTCTGATTGATGTTTCTAGGACTTCTAGCACTATGTTGAACAAGAGTTGTGAGAGTGGGCATCCTTGTCGTGTTCCTGATCTCAAAGGGAAGGCTGTCAACTTTTCCCCATTGAGGATGATATTCACTGCAGGTCTTTTATAGATTTTATGAAGTTGAGGAATGTTCCCTCTATCCCTATAATTTGAAGTGTCTCAATCGGGAACAGATCCTGTATCTTGTCAAATGCTTCTTCTGCATCAATTGAGAGGAGAGGACCATGTGTTTCTTCTCTCTTCTCTTTTGATTTGTTCTATCACATTGATTGAATTGCCAATATTGAACCACCCTCGGAACCCAGGGATAAATACCACCTGGTCATGTTTGATAATCTTTTTAATGTACTGTTGGATGCTATTAAGTAGGATCTTGTTGAGAATCTTGTCATCCATATTCATCAGGGATATTCATCTGAAATTCTCCTTTTTGGTGGGATCTATGCCTGGTTTGGGGATCAGGGTAATGCTGGCTTCATAAAAAGAGTCTGGAAGTTTTCCTTTTGCTTCAATTTTTTGAAACAGCTTCAGGAGAATAGTTATTATTTCTTCTTTGAATGTTTGGTATATTCTCCAGGGAACCTGTCAGGTCCAGGGCTCCTGATTTTTGGGAGTATTTGATCACTGCTTCAATCTTTTTACTAGTTATTGGTCTACTCAGGCTGTCAATTGCTTCCTGATTCGTCTTGGAAGTTTATAGGTTTCCAGAAAGACATCCATTTCTTCTAGGTTGATTAACTTATTGGCATATAACTGTTGATAATAATTTCTTTTGATTGTTTCTATTTCCTTGGTGTTAGTCGTGATCTCTCCCTTTTCATTCATAATTTTATTAATTTGGGTCTTCTCTCTTTTCTTTTGGATTAGTTTGATCAGTGTTTTATTGATCTTATTGATTCTTTCAAAGAACCAATTTCTAGTTTCATTGATGTGTTCTACTGCATCTCTAGTTTCTATCTGATTGATCTCCGCTCTAATGTTTATTTCCCTTCTTGTGTGTAGGGCTGGCTTAATCAGTAGTTTATTTTCAAGTTTAAGGTGTAAAGAGAGCTTGTGTATTCAGGATTTTTCAAATTTTTTGATTGAGGCTTGGATGGCTATGTATTTCCCCCTTAGGACTGCCTTTGCTGTATCACATAGGTTTTGGACCAAAGTGTCTTTATTCTCATTGGTTTCCATGAATAGTTAACTTCTTGTTTGATTTCCTGGTTGATCCAAACATTCTTCCATCCAAGTACTAACCAGCCCGACCCTGCTTAGCTTCTGAGATCAGACGAGATTGGGCGTGTCCAGGGTGCTATGGCCATAGACTGATCCAAACATTCATAAGCAAGGCGGTGTTTAGTGTCCCAGTGTTTGAATTCCTTCCAAACTTTTGCTTGTGGTTGAATCCAGTTCCAATGCATTATGGTCCAAGAATATGCAGGGAATAATCTCAATCTTTTGGTATCAGTTGAACCCTGATTTGTGGTCTCTTCTGGAGAAAGTTCCATGTGCACTTGAGAAGAATAAGTATTCTTTTGTTTCAGGGTGGGATGTCCTGTATACATCTATGAGGTCCATCTGTTCCAATGTGTTATTCAAAACTTTTGTTTCTTTCTTGGTTTTCTGCTTGCATTATCTGTCTATTACTGAGAGTTGTGTGTTAAGATCCCATACTATTAACGCATTCATAACAATATGACTGATTATATACTTTCCAGTTGGGGGGGTGATAAGGATAAAGTTAAGTCTCTAAGGAATTTGTAAAAAGGTTTCCAGGGCCTTAAAGGGCTAGTTGGTGTTAAGAAGAAGTCACTTGTTACGGTCTAGTGAAACTCTGGTCATGAGACCTTTCAGACGTGTATCAGTAGGTCATATGCTTGGATAATGATTGCTAACATGTATCTTGGAGAGATTGAAATAAAGGGAGTTTCCAAAGGGATTTTCTATATTAAAGAAGACTCACAGGATCCTAGAGGTTTGGCTAATGTCAAGCTAAGGTTGTCCCTTGCCTTTAGCAAAGTATTAACATCGAGGCAGTTGGGGTCCTGGAGAAAGCTTACTCTGCTTATCCCAAGTACTTGTCAGTGGGCTACAAGTCATAAGGATATTTTTTTCTTTTGCCTTTGTTCTCCACATCACAGAAAGGGAATAGATGATGTGGCCCCAATATCTCAAAGTTGACTCCCTCATTAGTCTGAGAAAACAAAGGCCTCCATTGCAGAGGTGCTAGGGATGGTGTAGTGAAAACAGTGTCTCCACTCTTCCACAAAATTGTGGACACCTCCAGTCACAGTCTGATGTAGGAATTGATGTTGGGATTTGAAGTCAATGGCCAAGAAAGAATTCTTGAGTTGTCTTTGGTGCAAAAAGGTGGCTTTATTAAAACAGGGGGCTAGGACCTGTGGGCAGGAAGAGTTACACTGGGGTTGTAAGGCATAGTCCATTATAAACTTTCAAATTGGAAGGGGGTTAAGAATAGCACAAGCCAAACAAATAAAGAATAAAAAATAGCACAAGTCTCCAAGGTACTTTAGAAACAAGGTTTCCAGGACCTTGAAAGGGCTTTCTATTGTTAGGAAAAGGTAATTTATTACTGTTTAGTAAAAGCTTAGTCATGAGACACTTCAGGTGTATATCAGTGGGTCATACACTTGGAGGATGATTGTTAACATATATATTTATAAGTATATATATTAGAAGATATATATTTTTAACAGGGGAGGTTAGAGATAAAGGAAATATCCAAAGGAATTTCTATATGTTTAAAGTAGACTCACAGGATCCTGGGTTTCAGGTTAAGATTGCCTCTTGCCCTTAGCAAAGTGTCAACATCAAGGCAGCTGATCTCCCAATGGAAGGATAGTCTACCTATTTCAAGGACTTGTCAGTGAGCTGTCAGTATTAAGGAAATTTATTTTTTTTTCTTTTGCCTTTGTTTCCCATATCACAAACCTGCTAATCTGTGATACTGGGAAGGCAGTATAGGAATGGAACTTTCCAGCACTAACAAGGAGTGAGGGCTGAGATAATGAATGCTTCTGATGAGCTGCAAGATCTTATGACAAACTTCCCTGAGAGCCGGCATCACAAAGATTTCTAGTCTGTTTGGCCACAAAGGTGCATCCCTTTAAGTACAGCTTTCAGATGGCAGACACCAGAAAGAATGTTTTCATTGGTCAACAAACCAAGCATTTAGGACATGGAAAAAGGGAAAGAAAAATCCCCACTATTTTTTTTTCCTGGCTAAGCCTTGTGTCTCTTGCAACCACACCAATGACTAGGAGGGGTGTTCCCCAGGTTTGGGGACTGTACTTCATTGTACAGAAGTTCTCATGATGTTGGCAAATGATCTAGTCTCAATCTACCATGTGCCCTGACCAACTTATCTTATGAGTTGAGTCTTGTTGAGGTGAGCACTCTATCAGTGTTAAGTGCTTGACCTATGCCACCAATTTTGTGGCTCTGGCCTCAACGATGCCCTTTACCAACAACCTGTGATCCACAGCACATCTGTTTGGAGTTTGTCCAAACAGATGCACTTCGGGTGGGAACCGTGGATTCACTAGTCTGTAGGGCCAACTCCAACAGCAGGCTTCTAAAGCCTACACTTGAAATCTGCCCTGTGGCAATTCTTTTTTAGGACACACAACACTGAAGACACAAAGGAAAATAAAGACCATCTCTAGAAAGAAATGGATCAATAACCAGAGTGCTCTACCACATTTTTACCAAGAGTCCCTAAGTCCAAGGAACTAGCTCCACAATAGTTCCTTCTGCTAGTCTAAATGTAGAGACAGGAAAAATGATTCTCACCACTCTTGCTCCATTGGATTCCTTAGACAGATGTTCTGGGAGGCTAACAGGCTAAGAAATCTTACCTTCTGCTGACAGCACATCAAATTTCCCAGGATCTCAGCTGCACCATTCAGGTCAAGGGGTATCCATCAAGTTCAAGTGCCCCCCTTCCCAGGTCCCCAGTCACTTTTCTGGATCAAAAGATGCTTTCATTCATGCAGGAGTTCTGATATCTCTGGATTCCAGCACAAGAGGGAGGTGTCTATTACTGTCAAGGTAGTGATAATGCTTATACAATACTCTAGATATATAGGAAGTGAGACAGACTCACCCTCCATTCCCTGGGCTTGGTGACATCCCCCCTCAGGTGGGTCGGGGGTGACTTTTGTTGTCATATCTTCATCAGACCCTTATTTTTTCCTGGGAACAGATTATTTGACACTGTCATATCCCTTTCCTCTGTTAAATTTTAAGATCTATAACCTATTCTCACTGTGTTCATATTCTCAAATATAAAATGAGCTTGTTTATTGATAAAAATTACTCAGTGGATATGTCAGAGACTAAAAGGTGTTGATTCCAGCTCTGGGTCTAGTGGGGGCTCACCAGTGCTTCTGGTCTGAGTGTTTCAACCCAGGCTTGAGGTAACATAACCAGCATGCAGAAATAAATAGGTTATTATGGAGAAGCAACAAACCATCAACATTTAAAAAATGAAAACAATACCATGCATAATGATATAAATTTATTGGAGAGAGAGAGAGAGAGAGATTACAAATAGGCAGAGAGGCAGGCAGAGAGAGGGGGAAGCAGGCTCCCTGCTGAGCAGAGAGTCCGATGTGGGTCTTCTGGATCCCATGACCCTGAAACCATGACCTGAGCCAAAGGCAGAAGCTTAACCCACTGAACCACCCACATGCCCCTAATTCTTAAATTTTTCAGGTCAAATTTGAGAAAAATTGAAAGACTTGTGCATGGAGAAAACATCTTAAGAGAAATGAAATGAACTTGAACAAATGAATAGATATTCCTTGCTTGTGGATCAAAATGGTGAATTTGGCTATAATAATGACTTCCTAAAATTTTCAATCATGGCTGGTGCCAACAGCTTCTGGCACAAAAAAAAAAACAAGCAGATTCACATATATTCTTACAAAAATATTAGAAAACATAATACAGTATATACACATATAACAAGAAGTATATGTAATGACAAATAGTGGTTTATTGCAGTGATGCAACACCAATTTACTATTCAGAAATCAATCAGTATAACTTGCTGTTTTACCAGGTTAAAAAAGAAAAATCCCATGATTTCATCAAACAATATATAAAAAGCATTTGACATAATTCAAAAACCTATTCATGATAATAAATGAGAATGAATGAACAAATTAATGAATATGATCAAAATTCTCAGAGAATGAGAAAGAGAGGGGCACATCTTCAGTTTGGTAAAGAAAGGTATATGATACCTACAGCTAATACACATGGAGGTGTGTTTTCCAAGGAACATTTTTCAAGGAACATTGAAAGGTAGATAGTATATAGGATATACTATAGTAGATAGCAGGTAGTGGATAGTAGAGAGGATAGTATATACAATACTTTTATATCCCTGAAGCTAAAGTGAAACATCCTGTTCATTGGGCAAAAATTACCTGCTTAATGTGTGTACTCTGTAATACAGTTAAAAGAGTACTATAATTATAATTTCAGGACTTAATAATTTAAGGGTCAGTGTCCCCTTTTTTCTCACATGGAAGAAGCAAATTCTTTTGAAAATCGTTTGAGGTTTGGACAAAAATTTCACAGCTCAATTCTTAGGATCACTCTGCAGAGTCTTTTTGATCCAGATGACACAAGGGAAGCTCCAACTTTCTGGCGAAGACATTCCAGCTCACACGATCTCATCAGAAAGGAGAATGTTGGTGGCAAGCACAGTGTGGGAATGAAGAACCTGTTTCTTTCCACAGTAGTTACCTTCCACTGCTTCCATTGCTCACCTTGGCTCAAGTCCACACCCAGAAGCTGACCTGATTCTACTTGAATTTCACTGTGTTCCCTGAAGATCAAAACCAGAGTTCTAGGCAAGAACCTTGGGACTCATGAGCTTGAACTCCAAGTTGGGTCCTGCCCTTAACACTGGGTTTATATTTAACCAAGTCTTCTGCCACTGCCACCTTCACTGCTCCAGCACCTGGAACTACAGAACCCTCACCAATAGCAACCTTTACAGCCTACAATCCATCTCTCACTGCAGCTTTGATCTGAGTGTGTGCTTGTTTGATCCTTTGACCAATAATGCAACAGAGCTGGGATTGTTGTATTTCTCAATAAAGGTGGGTTTCTCTTCTCCCAAGGTGCATTCATATACAAGTCCTGCATACACAGGACTGCATACACAATTCCTATACCAGTCCAAACAATCAAGATTTAGGTCATTAAAGAAAGGAAAACTACTCCACTGCAAACAAGAGTCAGCCTTTCCATATTTCTCCTTTTAGCTCTATGAAGGGTTACTGCTCCTGCTTTTACAAGAGCATCTGAGGACAAGGGGTCATTTCCCTTGTGATTAATAACAACAAATCTTTTATTTGAATCACCACAGTCTTTCGTTACCAGTTCAACTATTTTTTGAACTCTATCTTCAATAAATTTTCCTTCAGCTTTTATGAGTTTTTCTTTCCCTTCTGTGTTCTTGTAAAACAAAAAATTCATTTCTGGGTTTTTTTTTCATATTCTCATGACATAATGCATGTGAGGAGGTATATGCACCTTCTACTCTTTTTTCCATGTCAGTTACCATGCCCCTTGGTTGAAAACAAGAGGACTACAACCTCTGTTATGACATCAGTAAGTTTAGCATTTACTTTAGCATATTGTGGCCACATCTATGAGTGTTTCTTTGTGCATTTCTTTACTTACTTTGACTTGTTCCAAAAACTGAAATGCTTTTTCCTACATAACTTTAAATACTTTGGTTATTATTCTGGGGTGAAGCCTTTCAGAAATGTAGGGCTCTGCTTGTTTCAGCAGCTCCCAGTGATTAGAAATCAAGAGTTGGTTGCTTACCCACTGAGCCACCCATTATATGAGGATAATTATGAAAAAGCTGCAAAAAATCTTTTACAGGAAGGATAGGCATTTGGGAAAATGACCACAGAACAACTGGATAGCTATAGGGGGTAATGAATATCCCCTAAACCTCTCACCTTATTAAAAAAAATCATGGAAAGTGTCCTAGGCTTAACTGTAAAACATAAAGCTATAAGCTTTTAGAAGAGAACAGAAGAAAATCTTCAAGATCTAGGGTTTGTGTAAACATGTTTAGACAAGATACCAAAATCACAATCCATAAATAAAAAAAGACTTATAAATTGGACTTCATCAAGACAAATTCATTCTTATTCCTTTACTTTGTGAAATAGACAATTAAATTATCTGAAGAAAAAAGATTAAAATACAAGTCCATTTATGGGAGAGGAGTTGGAATCCACTGCTTTAATGAACACAGCTGTAGAACACTCAAAATGTATGTTAGTACTCTAAATTGCATCCCAATGGAAGGATATGATGCTTGCAATATCTTCTCTGGGGTGCCTTACATTGTAATTTAGGTGAATTTTTGCATCTCACATAAACAAGGACTCCTTCTGAGAATGAAAAACAGAACAGTAATCATGGGCGCTACTATAAAATGACACTGTCAATTAATCAAACCGCTTGTAAATAGACAGGGACCTGATAAATTAGAGAAACCACGTGGGCTCTCAAGGGTTTGGTCCTTGGTGAGGTGTGCACCCTTTGACCAGCAGAGGGCGCTGCGGGACAGCCCTGCAATTCCCACATGGCCGCTCAGTGAGAACCATTCACTCAAAAGGAGCCTAAGAAAGGGGAGTGAGCCTTGTGCGGATGAGGACTCCGCATCTGTGTCCTCTCTGGCCTGGTAGAATCCCCAAAGCAGGGACCTGTGGGTGGTCTCAGCAGGTGTTTCCTCCCAGGGCTCTCCCCAGGGGATGAAGCCAACAGCCCTTCTCTTCAGTGTGTGGTGTGAGCTGAGCTCCAGCACCAGGGCTCAGAGAGGGGCTGGGCAGTCACCGGATGGACCCCATTTGCATGGACAGCCCCTTCTGTGGCAAATGGTAGAGGATAAAAGGAAGCCTGGGGCAGCCCAGTGCACTGTGGGGACCAGAGTCTGTGTCACTATGGCCTGGACTCTTGTTCTCCTCATGTTCCTGTCTCACTGCACAGGTAAGAACAGGCCTTGGGGACAAGTTCTCAGTGCCCAGCTTCTGCCAGCCCCTCTGCTCAGAGATTTGAGGGGATTCACCTTGGCTTCTGCCCCATCACTCGTGTGTGTCTGTGCTTACAGGTTCCATCTCCCAGCTCTTGGTGACCCAGCCTCCCTTCCTCTCTGCATATCTGGGAACAACAGCCAGACTCACCTGCACCCTGAGCGGTGACATCAGTGTTGATATTTACCCCATATTCTGGTACCAGCAGAAGCCAGGGAGCCCTCCTCATTATCTCCTTACCTATGTAACAGACTCAAACAAGCACCAGGGCTCCGGGGTCCCGAGCCGCTTCTCTGGATCCAAAGATGCCTCGGCCAGTGCAGGGATTCTGCTCATCTCTGGATTCCAGGCAGAGGATGAGGCTGATTATTACTGTCAGTCATTTGATGTTAGTGATGGACACAGTGATACGGGTAGATGAGGAAGTTGGACAAAAACCTCTGTCTTCTCTGGATACTTTCCCATTTTAAAATAACTTTGGACATATGCTAGTGTTAAGAAAAACAACAGGCCCCAAATGGAGTCCCTTATATTAAGTTCTACAAAAATTTCAGACCTAACCTACCTATACTTCCAGTCTCTCCAGGAGAGGAGTTTTCAACCAATCCATCAGGAATTTCCTGTTCAGCACTAGTGATACAAATCTGTCTGAAGAGACAACCTGTCCTTCACCTAAAGGAAGGTGTCCTTGTCAAAAATAATCCTTTTTCTTACTGATACTTCCTTGTCCAACCCAGTTTCTCCTTAATGAAAGCCTTCATTTCCTAGGATTCCTCCAAGCACCTGCTTCTTCAGATGGGATGCTGTTGGACTTGTGAGTGGGTGAATAAAGACAACCAGAAATTTCAGCTTACTAGGTTGAATGTTTGTCCTCTAATCCTAGCTACATCCAGAAGTAGCTTCTGACACAGAGTGGCTCTCCTCTCGATCTCCCATTTCATGTTCTGATGTCTCAGGAAAACTGAGGAAAAAAAAAAAAAACAAGAAGAAAGCTCATGATGGCATCAAGACTATGCTTTGTGATCCATATTTAATGAAACCAGAACCTCTGGAGTCTTTTTTTTTTTTAATTATCAAAAAAAGAAAAATAATTGTTCCTATGAAAGCATCCCTCTGGGTCAGGAGTGCCTAGAGCATTCCAACAAATTGACAGACCCTCTAGGGCATGGACTGTGCTCTTTGTGGGGTCAGGGCAGAGCACCCTTCCTCCCCTGTGCTGACTGACTTCCAAGAGTATGGTGGCCCAGGGAAAAGGCAGTCACTGTGAGACACTGTGGGAAGACACAGGCCCTGGAAGAATGGCAGGCAAAGAACTGGCCTGGCACACTGACAGGGTGTCTGAACCTTCATTTGGGGTTTCAGGGAGAGGGGGGGCCAGACACAGGTGGGTGTTGGGGTTGGGTTTGGGGGCCTGAGGCCTTATAACCACTTCACATAATGTAAGAGGGTGAGGGGAAGCTCTACCATCATGGGGAAAATGCTGAGCCTGCTTCAGGGAAGGGGGTGAAGTAGGTCTCATGGGTGTGACTGTCCTACAGCTGATCCCAGTAAGGACCCAGGAGAACTATCAAGGGTGGGATTTCCCCAGCCCGGTGAGATCTAGCTTGACTCCCACCTTGTCATCATCGATGTTCTGAGTGATCACATGTCCCACACCATGGCCTCTATCTACTCCTGTCTATTTAAGTGTACTTCTACATCTAGAAGTGTGGCAATAAAGATTAAATATTTTGTTTCAAGAAGGAATCCCTGTGTCATAATTGCTCTTCTCTGTTTTTCAAAACAAGTTATTTGTAGGAAAACAACCTGCCCTTCAACTGTAGTTTAGAGGGAAAATTTCAGGATGAAGAGCAAGAAAGCTGGCTTGTGGAGAATAAACATAGGTACATTTTTGACTTGACATGCCTTACTCATCCATTTCTACCACTCCTGAATCACTTTACTTTTCTAGAGCAAACAATTTATAATTTGTTCTGGGTTAAATCAAAAGGAACCAAGGCTACAAAATATCAGTGATAAGTTGCAAAAATTATGGAATCTTATGTGAAATATGGTGACTGTAATTAATAGGAATGACTTGTCTGCCTACAGTATGCTGAGGGAGTAGAGAACAAAGAGAACTCTGTGAGGTGACATAATGATAATGATCTTGACTATCAACCATTCCACCATGTATGCCCACATTAAATCATCATGCTGTACACCATGGTTGTATTTATTTATATTTGTCAGTCCTCAGTAAATCTTAAAAAATCACTTTACATAATTATCTGTCAACATAATATAAAAGAGCATTATTTGAAATTAAATTTAGTAAGTTCTATTTATGTAACAATAGGATTATGACTCTATATAAATGCTTCTCATCATTACATATATCATGCACTTCTTTTCTGGGTACAGATAAGTCTCCATACTCAGTGTCCTCTCTATATGGACTCATGAGCCATCTCTCTCTCTTTGTGATTGTGAAAGGTGCCTCTTCACTGAGAAATTAAGAAAACCATATCACCATAGGACCACAGTGCATTTCTGCTGTGGTAAATGGGTGGTGAATCATTATGTATTATATGATATCTACATATGTGTATAATTATTTCTAATGGAATATTTTAGATAACCCCAAAAATGTAAGATGTGTGTCTTGGTAAGTAATAGACAGTCACATATTTTTTTTACCTGCTAGAGAAAATGAGCCACAGGAAGGGAAGTGACCACACACAGAATTCATGAGACACTTGAAATTTTTAGAACAAAATGAGATGGATGCCAGGTTTCCAAGTCAGCATGATTCATGGTATGAAATATTAAAGCCCACATGCCCATCACAGCTGATTTGCTCAACATTTCTATATATGTGTGAGAGAGACACAGATTGAAGAAGTAAACAGTACAATTTTCTGAATATTTTCCTTGAGAAGATGGGTGCTAGGGACAGTCAGAGGCAGCTGTGCAGGTCCCATGGCACCTCCTCAGAACAGCCCATCACCAAAGGACTTTCCAATCTAATAGTTGTCCATGTCATCTTCTGACCTAAGTGTCGCTATGGAAACAGAGGACAGTGTGAAACCCCTCTTCCCTGTCATTCAGCCCCAGCTTAGCCACTCAAAGATGACTTTTAAGGTCTCCTAAGAGCCCCATCTTTCACCCCCCCCTTCACTCCTCAGTCTCTCCTCTCACCAGGGACCCAGCTCTACCATAACCCCTGCCTTCTTCATGGAGATCCATCCTCTTCAGGGCAGGGCTCCAGCCCCAGGTCCTGATGGGAAAGCTGTGCTGAGTAGTGGGTCCCAGAGTGCCAACGTCTGTCCTTCTGTTCATGCAGAGCAGCCTCTTCTCAATCCCTTCCTGCATGACCCTTGTTGATGGAGGCCCACATCACCACAAGAGGTGGACAGGCTAGGAGTACAGGATGGGGACAGGGGTCTGAAACTGCCTCAGTGGAAAGTAGGGTCAGAGGGAGGAGGAGCTCCTCCACCTTTCCAAACAATGGGACAGTTTTTTCCCATGGACCAGAGGCTGGCTCAGGCCTCTGCCCTTTTGATTTGCTGACAGCAGGATACCTTCCCTGTCTGGCTCCAGGTCTCAGGAGCCACTTTGCACTCATGTAACCCAAGAGGGAGGTCCCTGAGTCAGCATCGGAGGAGGACACTTTAGGAAATTAAGGGGTGCATGGTGGGGAGGAGTTTGCAGCCTAGCAAAGGGCTCCAGGGCAGGGCTGAGGGTTCCCTCCAAATTTTGAGGAGGAAGGGATGGAAATGCCAAAGACTAGGGCAGGCCAGCCCCTCCCCCAGGTGGATATTGACATTGCCTTTCACTCTCATGCAGAAAGGCCAGCAGAGGGCCCAGTAGTCATGTGTCCGATCCACGATCCACATTGGGGGTGAGCAGAGCTGTGGACCCAACACCTGGTTGCTTGACTGGTGCCCTCTGTTCAGGACTGCCTGAATGTGGTCTCAGAGAATGCTTCTTCTCAGGACTCTCCACAGGGCTGAAGCCAACCCCATCCTCCTCAATGTGTAGTGTGAGCTGGTCTGCAGCATCAGATTTGAGGGAGGGGCTAGGCAGTCACTGGAGGGACTCCATTTGCATGAACAGCCCCTCCTATGGCAGAGGGTGGAGGAGAAAAGGAGGCCTGGGGTTGCCCACTCCACTGTGGGGACCAGCGTCTGTATCACCGTGGCCGGGACTCTTATCCTCCTGGGGCTCCTGCCTCACCCTGGAGGTAGGGAGGGGCCTTGGAAACACAGGGCAGACCTCTGGCAGATGTCAGCCTCGTTGGCTGAGACCCTAGGAAACTTTACCCTGGCTCTTGCTGCATCACCCATGAGTATCTGTGTTTGTAGGTTCCCTGTCTCTGTCTGTGCTGAACCAGGTACCCTCCCTCTCTTCATCTCTAGAAACAACAGCCAGACTCACCTGCACCCTGAGCGGTGACTTCAGTGTAGGCAGCTACTACATATTCTGGTACCAACAGAAGCAAGCTAGCCCTCCCCGGTATATCCTGTGCCATAAGTCAGATGCAGATAACCACCAGGGTTCCTGGGTCCCCAGCTGCATCTCTGGGTCCATAGATGCCTCTGCCAATGAGTGGCTTCTGCTCATCCCCAGACTGCAGCCTGAGGACGAGGCTGACTATTACTATGCTCTGTATCATTATAATGGGAATAACTATCATTCTCCACAGTGTTTCAGATAACGAGGAAGTGAGACAAAATCCCGTGGGAGCTAGACCTTGTCTCTGAGCCTTTTTTATTGAGAAGCTTCTGTGGAGGCTCCTGACAGGAGAGTCCTCTGTGTTGAGACCTGTCCTTGAGGAGGAAGGAGTGACACACAGATGATGCTGTTGCCTGGGACAGCATGGGTATATGAGGAACACACTGCGTAAGGGAATAGAGCCCAACTGTTCATGCCCCATTGTCTGGGGAACATTAATAAGAATAAATACTTTTAAAGGAAAAATAACTGTTTTTTTTTCTCTTATCTATTACTGTTAGGGAGCAAGAATATCCTGTCCCCTCAAAGATCCTTCTAGCTGAACCAGGAACCAAATTGATAGGAAACAGATAAGGAGGAGAAAATCAAATTTATTAGTGTACATACAGGGAATCTACATATACACAGGAATTCTGAAGACTGTCAGGCAAAATAAGGTATATATGTCATTCTGAACTAAAGAGTAGGGGATAGGGGTCTGGGGCTTCAAAGGGAAGGAATGCAGTACACCAGAATATGAAAAGAGTAAGTGGTAAACAAATGTTTGCTCTCCAATATAGGTGGTCACTCAGATATATTTATTTCTGGTAATAACCCTTATCCTAGAAAGGTCATCTAGTTTAGATTCTTCTATAGAGATAAAAGAAAGGCCAAAGTTTTCTTGAGCCCAAAGAGCCTCAGATTGCCTCTGGCTCTAAGTAAAGCACATGACAAAATGGCCTTTCTTGGGACAGCCTGCTCTCAACCACTACAGTTCCCTCCTCAGCAGCATCTCTGAAGTCTCATACATTCCAAGTTGAGCAGGTAGATTGTTTCCTCTTGTGGAACCTGTCTCTTAATCTGACAGTAAGTCGTTCAGTTAAACTTTTTTCCAGAAGGTGGTGATGCAGGTGAGCTCTCAAAGTTAAGCCCTACTGGGCAAACAATCAGGTAATTAATAAGCAGCAATTCTTATGGGGGTGGGGAAGGGAAAATGTAGGTGAATGCTTGGAGCTAATCCTAAATCCAGTATCTAAGTCCCGAGTGCTGCCAGTGAGATTTCTAGATGTTGGGCTAAAGGCATCTTCAGATGGCATAGGGCATACAGTAACAATGTGGTGGATTTCCCTGGTTTCAGTTCAGATGTCTTTAGTGATCTTTTTGAGGGGCCCACAGAGCAACAAGCAGGAAGATTGTTTATACATGAACTTTTGTGAGGATTTCTCTGAAGTTTACATCAAGTCATTTCTATACATTTTGCAGGGCCTTGGGAAAAAAAAAAGTACATTTTGTTTATCAAATGATCCCAATTGTCAGGAATGGAGAGAAAAATTTAAGAATGTTATCTTGAAGTGTTGTAGCCAGGCATTGGGGGACACTAGGAGAATATAGGATATAGTCCAGTTTATAATGATCAATATTAAACCCTAATATTTACAAGCATGTATTATTGAAGCACATTTTTTCTCCATAGTTGCCCCCATTTTTACTAAAGATAGCGAACTTAATACCCAGATGTTTGCAAAATAAGTCTAATTTCAAAAAAAAAATGGGTTGATGATTTATATAACTCCAAGAAGTGCTTGACCATGTATGTTCCTTAAAACCTGCTTTGTTAGAATTTTATAAGGAATCTCTAGATTGAAATTTTCATAGCTCCTTAAGGCCAAATACTTGCCATCAGACGTACTCTTTGATACCCATATATATGGGTGAATTCCTCCCTTTTTGAGGTTCTCAAAATATCTCAGGTTTCCTGCCATGAGTGACCTTTTTACTCACCTGGTGAGGCTACTGGGATCTCGGTAAACAAAGTATGAGGCTGGTATTTCCAAGGGCTTTATTGGCTCCACAAGGTCAGCCTTATTCCTTAAAGCTGTCTGGTCATATCTGAGTCTATGTGTGTCTCTCTTAAATATGACACGCCAGCAAACTGTGTCCTGTTACAAGGAGAACAGGTTGTTTTTGAAATAAGAAACATATTGCCATAAAATATAAGCATATGTACTGAGGTTTCTAAATTTTTGAGGGATCAGGTAAGGAGAAAAGATAAATGTTTAATTTTTTTCACAAAGGTTTATTTGTCAAAGTGCTATAACAAAGGTTTTTTTTTTAATCATTTTTTTAAAATTTATTTTCACAATAACAGTATTCATTGTTTTTGTACCACACCCAGTGCTCCATGCAATCGTGCCCTCTCTAATACCCACCAGCTGGTTCCCCCAACCTCCCACCCCCTCACCTCTTCAAACGCTTCAGGTTGTTTTTCAGAGTCCATAATCTCTCATTGTTCACCTGCCCTTCCAATTTCCCCCAACTCCCTTCTCCTAACTCCCCATGTCCTCCATGCTATTTGTTATGCTCCACAAATAAGTAAAACCACATGATAATTGACTCTCTCTGCTTGACTTATTTCACTCAGCATAATCTCTTCCAGTCCTGTCCATGTTGCTACAAACGTTGGGTATTCATCCTTTCTGATGGAGGCATAATACTGATAGTGTATATGGACCACATCTTCCTTATCCATTTGTCCGTTGAAGGGCATCTTGGTTCTTTCCAAGTTTGGCGACCATGGCCATTGCTGCTATAAACATTGGGATACAGATGGCCCTTCTTTTCACTACATCTGTACCTTTGGGGTAAATATCCAGAAGTGCAATTGCAGGGTCATAGGGAAGTTCTATTTTTAATTTTTGAGGAATCTCCACACAGTTCTCCAAAGAGGCTGCACCAACTTGCATTCCCACCAACAGTGTAAGAGGGTTCCCCTTTCTCCACATCCTCTCCAACACATGTTGTTTCCTGTCTTGCTATTTTGGCCATTCTAACTGGTGTAAGGTGATATCTCAATGTGGTTTTAATTTGAATCTCCCTGATGGCTAGTGATGACAAACATTTTTTCATGTGTCTGATAGCCAATTGTATGTTTTCATGGGAGAAATGTCTGTTCAATCTTGTGCCCATTTTTTGATATGATTATCTGTTTTGTGTGTGTTGAGTTTGAGGAGTTCTTTATAGATCCTGGATATCAAACTTTTGTCTGTACTGTC